>NC_048308.1:46472609-46612874 GCF_013100865.1 Trachemys scripta elegans
GAATACATACCACGGTTAGCAGTTCTAGGATTTCACATTTGAGTTTCTTCTGGACTTTTGGGTGAATACCATCTGGTTCTGGGGACTTATTACTATTTAATTTATCAATTTGTTCCTTTCTATTTTCCTCAGTAGTATTTGACTTCCAATTTTTAAAGAATGCCTTTTTGCCTCTAACTGCTTCTTTTAGTTTGTTGTTTAGCCAGGGTGGCATATTTTTGTTGTTCTTCTGTTTTTAATTTGGGGTAATACATTTAATTTGAGCCTCTATTAGTGTTTTTAAAAGTTTCCATGTAGCTTGCAGGCATTTCACTGTTGTGACTGTATCTTTTAATTTCTGTATAACTAGCTCTCTCATTTTTGTGCAGTTCCCCTTTCTGAAGTTAAGTGGTGGGTTTCTTTGGTACCCTCCGCCCGCCAATAATGTTACATTTCATGGTGGTTATTACTGAGTGCCAAGAATTAGCACAGTGATATCAGAGAGATCACATTTCTCTCCTAGCCTAAGCCTAGAATAGGGGAAATTGTGCTGATCTAAGAAGCAATAACTGTCAGCAAATGCTGGCTATTTTAAAACATGCTTTTATTTAAAATGGGGCAGGTACAAACTAAGCACCTTTCCATGGTGACCATTGCTATTCTTGAAACAACAGTTTTCATGCCTCACCATACAGAATGCGCAAGGTGTGGCTGATACTGCGGTGTGTGTAACCCACAGAGACTAGCTTTTTCCAACTGACCTAGCAATGATGAGAAGAAATATTCAAGTCAATGGGAGTTTTTTCATTTACTTCATTGGGAGGAGCCAGGACAGTGTAGAAGGCTTTTGAAAAGCCCATATTATATTTCTTGATTTGGATAAATACAGTTGGTCAATGGACAGATTGAGTATGATGTTTGTGATGCTCAGTGGATGACTGTTAGGGTAACACACGATGTAACCTCCCTTCAACCAGTCCTTGGTTCAGAACAACTAGATGTGAATTATTTAGATCCACAACATCTTTTTCATAACTTTTCTAAAAAAAAAAAAAAAAGTGTCCAGGCCCATTCTGCAATGTCTGTCATAGCAAGGTGGGGTTTTTTTTATACCTTGAGCACCATTGCCAGATGCTTTTCTCAGGGTTAATTAGTCAAAGGTACCTGTTAATTAGGTAGCTTCATAGGGTATAGATAACCATATGAAGCTGGCATTGTCCCCCCATCTTGACAGGGCTTATAATTGCTTTAAAGAGATAAAACCTGTGCAATGCAGCCAAAATGTATGATGGAGACAGCGGGAGTCTACTCTGATGCTACCTCATCCATCTGTCACACCAAACACTTCAGCATGCATTCTGAAGTCAGATTTCCCATTACAAAGTGAGTTTGCTTCACCTCCTCAAGTATTTTCCACAGTTTGTCAACTTTTGTCAGGCATGGCTAGAGTTCAAACCCCAACTTCATATTAGGCAGAAGTTTTCTTTTAAAAAGAAGTATACATTCTTTTAACTGACATTGTCATGGGTTCTCTTTTCCAAGCCATTGATGCTACTGCTGGGCCCAAAAGCAGTCTGTGTGATGCTGCTATGCATGGATGGATAAAGTTACAGGTAATAGCTGGTTAAGAGGAAAAAGAAGTTGAGTGCAGGGAAACTCCAGGTTCCAGCCATAAGGCTTTTCAGAAGAGTTTAGGTTTTGTGCTTATATATTATGTTGTTTCTCCCAAGACTGAACAAAAGAATAGAAAAGAACATTTGATTAGATGGTTGTGAAATCTAACAGAAAATCACTGTATGTGAATAAAAAAATGAATGGTAAATTTCTAAAAATATATACTGTACCAAGCCAATCAGCATTCATATTATTTAGGCGTGATTTTGGAAAGCAGACCAGATAACCTCTTTAAGAACAGAAGAAAAGGTCATCCAGCCCATCATCTATGACTTTCTTGAAAAATCTTAATCTTACTTGCCTTGTTTTACCATTCCTCTCAATCCTCCTCCTTCTCAGAAACTAATGTACGTATCCATTGAAGGTATGTATAATATTGTTTGCTTCAGTAGCCTCATGAAGTAACATATGTCATATATTTATCATCTTTTGGCATGAAATGGTTTCACTTCTGTTCCTTTTTTATTTCAAGTTTCCTAATTATTTTTATCATGTCACCTGGATTTTGATCCACTCACTCAACTCTTTTTTTCTGTTGCTTTTATCAATAACTTTCATTAACTGATCTGAAGACAACATTTTTCTTTAAATATGGTAGTTGCCAATAGAGCATATAACATATGTAGCACTCCAGGTGGAGTCTAACAATTATGTTAGATCATTTTCTTATTTTGTATTCTCTCACTTTGCTGCACAACCTAGTACCTTTTTGTTTGTTTGTTTTTTGCTTAAGTGCAGATTTGCACTAGAGTGATGTTTTTGATGCTTTTTGACACACAACCCCCAGTGACCAATGCTTATTTCTATCCTGGGAAAGAAATGTCTTTTTCATCTTTGACAGAAATACCATCAAAAATAATGTTCAGCAGAGGTCTCAGTCAACTGCATGTCAAAGTAATTAAACTCAGCATCCTACACTACATCTTAATAAACTATAATCTTAAATCTTGTACTCCAGAATCTTACTGATTTAAGATTATAGAAGAAAGAAAGAAAGAAAGAAAGAAAGAAAGAAAGAAAGAAAGAAAGAAAGAAAGAAAGAAAGAAAGGAAGAAAGCTGTCTAGAAGAGATGGGAAAGGGCAGGGGGGAAAAGGAATAGAACCTTGTAAATGAAATTTGATCCATGCCACTGATTCTTTTTCCATCCTGGGCTGGGTTGGAAACCCCTGAACTTGGATATGAATTCTCTCGCTTGGGCCCAACTCAAATGCTCATCGAACCAACCTGACTGGAAGTTTAAACTAGAAACCTCATCTGCAGTAGCATACCAAGTGAGGAGAGTCAGACTCAGATATAAAGCCCTAAATGTCTTAGGACTGTGTAAGTCAAAGCAAACACTTTAAATTTGACCCAGAAATCAATAGGCAATCACTACAGATCTCATGGAGCTCTGGAGTCATATGTTCAGAGCAGGATACCCCTCTTAAAAGCAAGCAACCACCTTCTTCCGTAGCTTCAGTTTCTTTAAGGATATAAGGGGTAGCCCATATATAAAGCACATTGCAGTCGCCTAATTTTGAGATGACAAAACATGAATCTCAGTGATGAGGTCTGTCACCAAGAGGAAGATTCAGAAATTTCCTAGCTAAATGAAGAGGGTAAAAGGCTGTTTTGGCCACAGGCCTTTTGATCATTTAATAGACTGCTACAACATGAACTCTGGTTACGAAGGGCTGACATACATCATTCCACAAAGGGGCTGATAAACTCTTTACCATACCTGGAAATTGCTTTGCCCAATCTACCAGCATTACTTTCATCTTGTTCAGACTAAGCCTCATATAGCTGTCCCCCAGCTATGCACCCCAATCACTATCAGACAGAGAGTACGGTGCTCAACTACCTCAGCTAGTTCCAAAGATGCACATTCAGAGAGCTTCGTGTCATAAGCATACTGGCAGCACCTTAACCTATGTCTCTTTCCTACTCTCCACAGACGACACAACTGACCTCTGGTTAGTGGGACCTACAGACCAGTATTCCAAGGGATGGGTGGGAAAAGAGAGGACTAGAAGACTCTTTCCAGGTTCTAGGCCAGAGGAGAGAGAGTCACTGGACCCACTGAAAACTATTGTATTGAGCTTGAATTACAGCTGTTTAAATTCACTGTGCTTAGGATATTTGCAGATTTTACTTTCTTCCACCTGGAGTTAAGAATCCTTTTTACTTCATTTCTAAGCAATGTTTCTCTTCTCCCCAATGACCTTCCCTTCAGTCTGAGGCACATAGTGTGTTCTTGGGCTTCCCAGAATGTGTAATATAGCAGACAGCACAGCAGAGAATATCAAACCTCTGACACATTATAAAGGATTTTATGAGGCATATTAGGAAAGGTAGGCGGAATGCATTAAAGTGGAGTAGACAAAGGTAGAAGTCAGGTGTACTGTTCTGAACAAATAAAGAGAAAATGTTTGGGCTTTATACGTTATCTCTAGAGATTTTTCTGTGATGTGTATTATCAGAGTGGGAAAAATCTTAAAAATATACCCTGATTTAGATATTCAATAATATTCCTAATAAATGCCTAGGACTCACATTGTTATGACGGTCACTATTTTTAATCTGAACATATACTGAGCAGTATTAGGATTTCACACATATTCTACACTTAAAAGATTTTGTTCTTTTTCTTAGGATCAAAGCATATTTCTCTCCTTCTAATTCTCATAAATGTGATTCATGTTTCCCAGCCTCTAATATGTACCTTTCGAGTGCCATGTCCATGCAGCATAAAGGTACTTGCCATCATATTATTAATGTTAAAATTCACAAATGGGGGGCAGAGGGGAACCTACATAGAAAACTCAAGCAAAAGCATACATGTCCTTTGATGACTATTCACTTTAGTACAAAAACTGGAGCTGCTGTAATTGCCTACAGCCCTTAATTGCCTACAGCCCATTTTCTATTTCTTTTTACAATCTTTAAAATAATTAACAGTTAAAGCAAGGCATTTTATTTTCCATAACAAAATACAAATATTATATGCAATTTCTGTTTCTCACATTCAAATACATTTTTAAACATTATATTATATTAAATCTGAACAAAATTAATCAGATTTCATATACAAGTTCTGGCTGTATCTTTGTCTATTTGAACCCTGACTCCTTTAGCAGAAATATATTTATGCTCCAACTATTCTCTTAGTTTAGCTAGTTTAAGTTTAATAAAATCAGATCAAATCTATTAACTTGATTATAAATGCTCTGAAGAGCTTTTACGAATATGCTTAATTCTATAAATTATTCAGATGTGAGAGACAGATGGATTAGTTGGAGCACCTTGTTTAATTCTGCCACCACATTAAAGGAAGTAGTTTCTAGAGCTGGTCACAAATTTTCAGTCTAAACTTTTTTTTTCTGTGGAAAATGGGATTTTCAACTAAACTATTTTTGTAATTAAGAAGTGTCTCCTTGCTGCTGAAAATTTTGGTATTTGGTTAAAATAGTCAGTGCCTGAAATCCTAAAAGTTTTCTGTTTTCAGTTAAATATGGAAATGTTTTTGGCCAAAAACTGAAGTATTTCAGTTCTTAATGGCACTGCAGTTCAGGTGCCTAATACTCCCATTCTCCTTTGTGAGCCAGATTGTTTGGCTGGCCTAAATCTCCCATGATGCTTCATGGCCAGTGACACCTATGACACACACTGTCCCAAAGCTGAGAGAAGGAGAAAGTGGGGGCATCATGGGAGATGTAGTCTGGTCTGAAAGCCTGATCCATAAAAAATGGGAGCACCTGAACTACAACTTCCATGAGGCACTGCAGTGCAATTTTGAATCTAAATATTTCAATTTTTGATATTTAGGCATAAAGTATTGTCAAAAATGGGGAAAACGGGAGTTATGTTCCATGGAAAAACCCTATTTTATGACCAGCTTTAATAACTTCAATTCCTCTGATAGAGTTTACCACCACACTCTGCTGATACTGCTAAATCATACCTTCATGAAATAACTTATTCCAGAGGCTCAAAAATACTTCTACATCAAATACTTTATATTTGGAAGGCATCATATTGTACCAAGAGTCACATATTTTCCCTCAGGAGAAACTACTGCTATCTTCTTCTCTTCACCTCCAACCAAGTTTTCATCCCCATCTGCAAATTTAAATGGCACTCAGCACTGGTCTAACTTCAACGGGATCAGAGAGGCCAATGGTGTGCACCATAGACAATCCCAACCAGTATATTTTGAAGATCAATGTATAAAAATTTCCAGAAAAATGAATCATGATGTGAATTTGTTTGCTGACCTCCTTGGCTACGAAATATTGTTTAAACGGGAAGACAAAACGAACAAATTCCTCTATGTCAGTGGGCATGCGCCCCTTCTAGGGGGGAGTGGAGGAACGTTGGGAAGGCGGGAGGTGCAGTGGAGCCCAGGCCAGCTCCCAGCGGGAGAGGAGAGTGCGCCACCCAGATCTACTCTGCCCCAGGCTCCACTCCAGCCCTGCCCCCAGCCCCGGCTCCTGACCCTGGCTCCCAACTGGGGATCTAATGGATGCATTTTGTGGTGTATCATTGGTGGATTCTGTCCAAAGAGCTAATGTAGTAATATAACATAGTAAATTAGGGAAATATAGAGAGATTCCCTGTTAATGTAGAGCCAGCTACATGGCTCGTACGTCCCCGCCTTTCCCCTCCACCCCAGGACTTGCATAGAGGGAGAGATGTCTATGTCTTCCCTATGCCCCAATGATCTTAAAAAGCTGGTGTGATCAACTCTAAGTTACCACATTGCTGGCCCAGGACTGGGAGAATGCAAAGCCCACTTACACATATCATTTGTGCTATATACTCTTTTTCTCTCAGTTTCTTGTAGGCAGTTTTGACTAAGACAGTTCATCTACAGCCATGAGACTGTTAGAAGGGGTCCTTCAAAGATTCATATCACTAGAATGAACAAATGAGGGCTTTTTTAAAAAACATAAAATATATCCTAAGTATACTTTTAGCCCCAGACAAAATGCTCAAGAGCAACTAAAATTCAGAACAAGAGACGTGGTAAGAGGCAAAATGTTACACTTAACATTCCAAGAATGAACAGCAGGAGAGAATGAGGAATAGTTAATTTTCATATGAAAGAATTCAGGTTGGTTTATTTGAAATTGAGAAAAGAAAGTGGGGAAATAGAATCCTTCTTTTTTGTCTATCAGGGATAGGGCTACCAGGTTGTTTTTGGTATAATTATTATAGTTTCAGGAAAACAGGGAGAGGAGATTAAAAATTGAAATACCTAAGGTAGATAATCATTTGACCAGAAAGAGTGGAAGATGGAAAGTTTAGAGACCAGGGAAAACCCTTCTTTATGGGGGAAAGGGAGTAGAAATTTTTTTTTAGTATAAATTAAGGCAACAAGAGGCAAGGACTAAGGAAACTTATTCTGTAGATGAGAATGGTATTTACTTTAAAATGTATATATACATCTCAAAATATAAATAACTTCACAGTAAGAAAATAAAAATAGGAATTCTGGGCCTTCATGATGTTTTTCATTTCAAAGCACTTTACAAACATTAAATAGGCCAGCTTCACAAGATCTCGGTGCAGTGGTTAAGGGTTGTTCAAATTTTATAGATGAGGAAATGGAAAAAAGATGTTAAGTGACTCATTCCTAGCCACAGAAGAGGTCAGTGACAGGAACCAGCAACAGAACTCTGAAATTCGTGGCTGCCTGTCCAGTGCTCATTCTTGCAGCGGGAGATTTTCAAAGGCACTTGGTTCCCCCATCTGACATATGTACCTATGGAAATCCCTCCCTTAGATCCTCTCTCTCTCTCTCTCGCTCCAAATTCAACACCATTTTTCCAAGTTTTCAAATGATTATGGAAATAAAGGAGAAACAGACAATGGTTATTGAAGTTGAAAGACTATGCCAACTTGTATGGAAAGTTTATATTATTGGCAATATTACTGACATGTAAAAAATTGAAAATAAGCCAATTCCGATTTGTATTCCTTGAAATTGGCAGTCAGAGGCTGTTTTCAGTGCATTTTGTCAAGCATGCTGTACTGCTATGTAACATTTACAACATCCTCTTCAGCATGCCCCTCTCCTTTGACTTCGCAAGTGCAGCAGAACTGTGCATATGTTAGGACAACAATTTTTAGAAAGTGTGTATTAAAAAAATCACTAGAAAGGCCAGAGTATTCCATTCTAGTAAAACAATCACAACTTGGAACACATTTTTGGCAGAGCTACCTTGTGAATTCAACTGAACAATAGCGTCCATACAGTGAATATTCCAACTTTTTTTTAAGGATAATTTTGTATGAAATGTATGCACACATTGTAAATTAAAACCTTTTTTGAAATTCCCTCCCACCCCCAAAGTTAAACTCCAACAAGCTTCGAAGAAGTTCAGCTTCTTTGTTTCATTCTTCAGGTACATACTAGCTTCTTATAAAGCATTTGCTTGAAATTGACCATTGAAATATGTTTGTGAAATGCAGGGCCGGCTCCAGGCACCAGCTGAGCAAGCTGGTGCTTGGGGTGGCAGATTGTTGGAGGCAGCATTCGGCCCAATCCTAGGATGGCACGGCTGCCTTTTTTTTGTTGTTGTTGTTCTTGTTCTGCTCCGGCCACCCTGTAGGGGACGGCGGCACAGAGAACCAGAGCACCCTGCAGGGCAGGCCTCTTTCTTCCCTCCCCGCCGACCGGAGCGGAGCCCTCACAGCAGGCGGCAGGAGACGGTGCAGTGGGAGGGGCCACGTGGCAGCGCCCCTGCTGTAGTCCTGGCCGCCCCCTTCCTGCCCACTCCATCCCCCTCCCCGCCCCAGCCGGTCCCCCTGCACCCGCGCTCCAGCCGCACTGCAGGGTTTTTGTTTTTTTTTTTTGGTTGGGGCAGCCAAAAAGCCAGAGCCGGCCCTGGTGAAATGTATTATTCCTCCATGAATCTTGCCACTTTGCCACATGAAAAATAGCAATTCTTTTGTAAAACAAAACAATACAACAAAACAACACCTGTTGTCCTCAATAGTCTTAGGTGCAGACACACCAGAATAGTGTTAAGGAACCAGAAGTTAAATCTTGTATATTTTTTTCCTTGCCAGCCAGTTCTTTCTATTCCATTCAGGAAAATCTCTGTTCATATTCTCTTCTAGTCTCTGATTAAACCTCTATTACATTATTTCCCATTATGATATGTGATTTATCTCAACTAACTACTTGCTATTTCTGGTTTTTAAAAAATGTATATCAGTACCCCAAAAACCAACCATTATATTAAGTAAAGATTAAATCTTTATTTTCTTCCAGTAATCTCTCTCCATACTCTCTCTTATTTAAACTCTTTCCCCATTCTTGGTCTCTCATTCTTTCTCTCTAGCAAATGTGATGGTCTTTTATCAAACAAAACTCCAACTGAATTCAATAGGAGTTATGCTCTATTAAGGACAAAGCATCTCATACATTTGAAGTGCTATACAAAATAGCAATATATAATAAAATGCAAAAGAGTTAATGTATTGACTCATGAAAATCTCTTCAAAACTGACTTTAAGAGGCTGGTTGATCAATTCAATATAACTAAGCTTCTGTTTTTTCTAAAATCTCTTCTGATTGTTAGTTAATTAGTCTGACTGGAACACAGTTTGACTCATTAATTTAGGAAAAATAAGAGAACTCCTTAAATCATTGAAACAAATATGGATGGAATCTTTGCAGCCTGATCCTGCAATCTAAAATTATACTGACACTCCAGCCCCCCTGAAGTCAATGGCAAACTCTTATGGAGTCATGACAGGCTTTCACTCAGTCAGAATAAGAGATTTAATTCACCATTAGTTGAAAGACAGTTTATTTTGGGTTCCCCCCCTCCTCCCCTCAGATAATTGGTTGTCCTTTTAAAAAGAAACACTGCAAATATCTATTGTTCTGCTTATGAAATCATTTTCATTTGAGGTAATTTTCACTAGATTCAGAGGAGGAATTTCTGTGATAATTTGGCTTTTCCCCCCACTTACGAATAAAACGTTCCCCCTTCTGTACCACTCCTTAACCTGGCACCTGTGTCCATATTTATGATAGAATTGGTAGGCAGAGACCCAGCAATGTAACTTCAATACATGTTTTTCCTGCAACATTTATATTTATAACTAGCTACACTGTTGATGGCTGGCACCCCCATGGAGTTTGACAGCTGTAGTGCTACAGTTACTCTGGAGTCAGTCTTCTCATTTTTTTTTCCCCTGCAAAGATGACACTATGCACTAAATTTACTCTTGTTATGAATATGTTGTTTGTTAACACGTGAGATTAAAGGGCTGCTTTTACAGAAAATAATTTTTGCATTTTGCTACTTTTTTCAGAATAAACAGCATTTTGGGCAGCCATAAGCATGTTTCAATCTTTAAGAACACTTTTGGGGGGGCAGAAAGGGCGGAGTTAGGTTCACAAAGAACAATCGTGGCCATTTACATGACTTCATTTTTATCTAAAAACTACTACCGAGCAGTTTTTACTCACAGACACAATGGCAAAGCGCAGCAATGGTTCAAGATTGCTTTACAAGCCAATATAAAAATCAATCTGGTGCTGTTACACAAATATTTTTACATTTGGATAAACTGAAGATCAGCATCTAGGTCCATATATAGGCCTGATTTTCATATTTATGTATGCACAACTCCCCCGAATTCAACTTTAGGCACCCAAATGTAACAGTTGTTGCCTAGGCTACTACACCTTATAACTGCATTATATTGTAATCAGACTAGTTGTGATTTTTTCACAATACTAATGTTACATGTTTCTCTTGGGGTTTTTTACCACTGCCCACCACTATAGGAGCTGAATACCTCCCAGTAAAATGTGTTCTGTTTATTCATATTCAGTGCATGGACACACACTTCTGTCCTCCCTCCTCCCCATATATGTGTGGGTGTGGGGAAGGGTATATTTTGCTAGAACTAATAGAGTAAGAGGAAAATGCATAGGAGAATGTTTAGAGATAATTATCCATTTCTCTCCTAGGACAGCAAGAGAATTCACGTACTCACGTTGTAATTACTACTTCTGCAAAGGAGCATTTTTCTTACAATTTAAACATGACACATGGGTACTGGTACACTGGCTCAGACAATGCCACAGAAGTTTCATATGACTGGCAGACAGTGACAACACTATGACAATTTGATATCTCTGGAGCAGATTGCCCATCATTATGCTTTGCCTGCAAATGCTGTTTGCTGGGAAAGCTTCACTTAGTGCAACCTGTGTATTTCTGCCTTCAGGGCAGATTGTCCGAGCCTGTAGATAGGTCTACACAGCAATTAAACGCCAGCCAGGCCAGCAGACTTGGACTTGGGCCATGGGGCTGTAAAATTGCTGTGTAGACATTGAGGCTCAGTCTGGAACTCAGGATCTGAGACCCTGTGAAGGGAGAGGTTCCCTGAGCCTTTCATGTTGACACAGCAATTTTTAGCCCCACAGCCCAAATCAGTTGATCGGGGCCAGCCACAGCCATGCCATAGGTCTTTTATTCCTGTGTAGATGTACTCTAACAGCTGCTTCCTCAAGCTTTACCCCAACTATACAAATTAATGACAATAATGACTTATTGCATTTGTTCAACTTAAAAATAAGTTATACACACCAGCATCTCTGCAGCAGCAGCCTGATTTAGCAAAACATTTAAAGTAAGTATATTTCCCGATTGTTCATTCAGCAAATTCTAGCTAAAAATAATTTAAATATGGTGAACTCTTCTGCCTTTGTATAAAGGGGTGCAACTCCAATAGAATCCAATGGAAGTTGCATCCGCTTATGCCAGTGTTCAGATTGCACACTTAACCACTGGTAGGGCATGTAGTCTTGCAGCCATTGATTATTTTGCCTTAGAGTATAATATTTATTACCAGAGCAATTAAATATTAATCTAATTTAGAACATAATACAGCAATACATGATATAACTTTGTCATGCATAGTTTTCATCCAGAGTACAGCATGTGGTTTACATTTTCCCTTTAAAGCAGGAGATATAGTGAAGGAGCCTTTTCACTGAAATGATAAGACATCTGCCCCTAGTGTAGAATTCTTTATAGATACACATGAGCATTGCAAGCCTTCGGACTACCAGCTGCCTTCAGAATATCTATAACACCACTTACTTTATACTTCATTTTCAAAGTTTTTTTTAGATAAATGTCAGGGAACTACAAAATCAGCATGTAAATACATATGTGTATCCATGACAGACTGTCAGGTTCCACGAGCAGCTGTAAAAACTCCTTTTTACACAGCATGAAAATATCTGCACTGTTATTCAGGAGGGTGACTCTATTCCTCAAATTAGTTATTCATTTGCAATTGTTAATGGAATATTACATGAGCATTATGCCTGACCAAACAGTGATGTATAAAGCGGTTGACAGGATCATTACTAATAATACTAATGATGCTATGTATTTATATACTGCTTTCCAAAGACTCTCAAAGCTGGTTAAAAACATTAATTTAGCCTCACAAACACAATAACTAATGTTATGCCCATTTTATGAAAGAGTAAATAGAGGTTACTTAGGACCAGATTTTCAAAAGAACTCATCACCCACAATCAGGGCCAGGTTTTCAGGAGAGTTCAGCTCCTATTTAGGCCCCAAAATACATGGCAAGATTTTCAAAAAGGCTCAGCATGTCAGATGCTAAACTCTTTTGAAAATGTGGCCATACGTGTCACTGTGGGAGATGCTAGGTACTAAGCTCTTCTGAGAATCTGGCCCATAGAGATGAAATGGCATGGCTCAAGGCCACCAGCAAGGTCAATGGCAGAGCCAGGAGTAGACACTAGGAGATGACGACATGTGAGACACATACATTAAAGATAGGTAAAAAACAGTCTTGCATTTCTGGGCTGTGAGCATGTTTTCATTTACTTGGATTAGGAACACTGAGAGGGAAAATAGAATCAGAAGTCAGTGTCACATGGTGCAAAAATAGCAGTATAGGGATTTTCTTTTAGACCAGACAGAGGAACTAATTTCCAATGCTACATGGTTGATTTGATAAATACACCACCTTGCAATTCCATGAAGAATTTAAAGAGGATTTTGAAAGGAAAGACCATAGTATAATGGTACTTTAATAGAGAAAGCTATGTGATATTAGCCATTAAGATCACTTCAAATAACACTATTTCAGATATGCTGTTCTAAGAGCTAAATTAAAAAATTGGATTGTGTACATAAGTAAAAAGCTTATTTCAGAGCAAGATTCTGCCCAAACCCAATTAAGAGGATTTCCAAGAGCCATGTGGTAAACTGGGGCCCCTCAGAGGAATTCTGGGTAAGCTAGAACTGTTCCAGAGACTCCCAGGAGGTGTGCATTACCCATCTGGCTCAGTCACTCTTGCAGAGGTCCCTGTTATCTACCCTGCATACCAGTGCCGGTGCTGGGGATTAGAACCATTTCTCGCTACTCTATGCTTCTTGCCTCTGAAGCCATTAGGAGAGAGAGTCTCACTTGTCTCTATCCACGGATGCAAGAGGGGTTTGCATATTGTGCCCAGACCCCATTTCACCCACACAGGAGCTGACCAGCATCTGACCCATAGTACTCTGTCTATGTTAACATAAATTGGACAGGCTAAAACATCTCATCATTCACTAGCTAATGGAAAAGACCCATTGTTTGTCAAAGTGATACATTTCTGATCATGTTTTCATGTCCTGCGAGAACATTAGAGACAGTGCAGGCCACCACCATTTTTCCTGTTACCTCATCACTTCTGAACCCTGGCTTACATTGAAGTCAATGGCAAAATGTCCATTGAATTCAACGGGGAAAGGATTGGATCCCTAAATAATGATTAAGATGCCATTTTTTTCCTGGCCCCACATTATATCTTACAATCTGACATGCTTACAACAATTTTGGCAGCACTCGGGATGGGGAGGCGGAGGGGGGGGGGAAAGGAGGTAGGCTTGAAAGGGAAGATGAAGAACCAAAACCAAGCAGACGCACTGGTTTAGGGGAAGAGTAGTGAAACAGAGGGGGAAAAAAGAGTGAGCAAAGACAGAAAAGGCAATAGAGAAAGAAAAAGAAAGACACACACACTGAGAAAGGCTCAGAAAGAGAAGTTTCTAGAAAACAAGGAAGCAATCAGATAGAGGTGGAGAAGGCACAGATTTTTAGGGACCTAAGCTCTATCCTAGAATAAGAGTTAAATCTTTTGAGGGTTGATAAACCAGAGACAATAAATAAATATAGAAATATTTATGGTTTACTTGATGTCAGCCACCCCAAAGGATATAAAAATAATAGAGGGCATCCATGCTATAACCTCAGCAAACATTTCCTTGGCTCAGATATCCCTCATGCAGACAGAGTCAGCATCTATGGACAACAGGTTTTCTTTTAGATATACAGCTGCAAAAGCAAGTCATGCATTAATTTTATGACCTTGCTAATTTTCCATCTGTCCCGGGAGCTATTGATTTTATCCATATACAGCTGATGTCCCTGCTCACCTTAAAAAGAACAATAATAAAACTGTACATAACCTGAAAATAACCTGTTTCAATTTTGTATATCTGCTGACTGAATATATGAGGGGGGTAGTCAGCCTATGAGCATGAATCGTGCCTCTTGATGATCTCTGAAATCCTAAAACTTTTCTTTTTCCTTATTTTGTTTTAAGCTAGCAGCATAAATAATGTTGCTGCTGACACTGCATTGATTTCTGAGTCCAGCAGACAATTCTTTGATTTAAGGATTCACTACTGTAGTCTCGAAAATATTCTGTAAATTAGCTACACAAAGTAGCAGCACATTGGTTTTACCCCTCCATCAATTATCTCTCTTTTGCAACTGTCAAGGGAGTATGAAACCTCAGGTTCATGTTTGGACACATTTTTTCTCTTAGTTCCCAAACAGCAATGACCAAAAAAAGTGCCTTTTCCATCTATGTTTGGTTAGGAAACTGCATTATTTTCCATCGGATAGGGACCTAGCTATGGTGATCCACACATTCATAACTTCCAGACTAAATTAAAGGAATACACACATTGTACCCTGGACTGATCATGAAGGCTACCTGAAAGTTAAACTGGTACAACACCTAATATCCACCTAAAAAAGAAGGCAGACAGATCATCAAGGACATTTCAAATCAGTGCTCTGCTCTATCTAGTTCCAAATCCAATTCACAGTCCTTGCCTTCATTTGCAGAGCCCTAAATGAACTCAACCCAGGCTCGCTTGGTGACAGTCTTTTCTGCTGAACTCTGGAATGGCAACTTCATTTAGCTGAGATATATCAGATGCCCATTAGCAACCAGGGCTTTCTCCAAGGAGGGTTGACAGCTATGGAATCAACTTCTACCAAAAATTAGGCTGAATTTAAATCTTATCACCTTCACGGCACATTTCAAGCCTCAGCTCTTCTCATTAACAAGCTCAGAGGCTAACCCTTGAAAATAAGAGATCACAAGGCAGAGATGCGACAGGATGACTATGTAGACATTGGAGGATATGTGTTGTAAATGAAACAATGTATGTGCAAGTGGCCAGAACGGGTGCTTTTGAAAACTGAGTCATGAAATAAGGAAGATTCACAGCATGGCACTAACAGTTAAATGGGCAGAAGTGAGAGCAAATTGCTTTGAATCAAGCAACAGGATTATTTTACGAAACACTTCCAGACACAACATTCCACTTGCAAGTCCTAATTAAAGAAAAGGGTCCTACTAGAGAGAATGACAGATAAAAAGTAAGATTAGGATCAGAAATGAGAATATAGGGCATCCCTGGACAACTTTCTGAAGCACATTCTCCTTTTAACGTCGTTAGTTGACTTTTTTGGACCTGCACTTTTCTGTAATTTAATCTACCTAGATGCAGCCAGGTGGTAGTCAGCTAGAAAAGCTACAGGGGATTTATCTTCATCTACTTTCTTGTAGAAATCTCCAACTGTGTAATAAAATATTGAGAATAGTGCTACTAAGATCAAACAAGCACGACTTTTCTGAGGGATAATCGTAGCTATTCTGAGCATGTGAACAGACCACTTCCTTGATGACAAGCTAAGAAGAGGATTTCAAACACTTTCCAGAACACAGCATGCCAGATGATGTGAATTCTGAGCCTAAAATTACTTTGTTCCTACTCAGTTTCTTTTTTCCTGTCTTTGCTTAGATACGTTTTGGTTTTAGGGGGGAAAAAAAGACGATCTGAAAAGGCATCTGCTTTACAGTGTAATACAATAGACTGTATGTTCATATAGCTTTCTTGGTATATTTTATTACAAAAAAGGTTTATGAATAAAAGACAAGCACAGGTTAAAGAAAAGAGGCAAAATGTTTAAGATGAATGATTGAGCAGCACAGCAAAGAGAAATCCCCAAACATGGAGTCTCATATGAAGGGAATAGAAGGGAAATTGAGATTGGAGGAGTATGTAGGATACAGTGGTGCTGGACAGTAATACCAAAAGGTAATATGGGGCAAAAACATGCATAATTTCAAAAAACAGAGAAAATTTGAGGAAGCATAGTCTGGCTGTAGCATTCAAGATTTGCTGAGATTTAAAGAGTTGGGACATAGAGAACCAGATTTTCAAAAGGACATGGCCTCTCAATGTGAGAGCAGTCGAGTGCTCTCACATTAGATCTATATATAGTGTCTCTCCAAGTGGAGAAAAGTTTATGTGGCTTTTCTGGATTAATAAATGATTTTCATCCTGTTGACAGCACTAGGCTTTGGGAGAAACTTGTGAGAGCTCGGATAGACCTTCAGTTACATTATCTTTCAAGAAGCGGCGGCAGAAGTGCTGCAGATTGTGATCGTGGCTTTTTTTTTTTTTGGCTGCTTGGGGCACTACCACTTACCGGCTCTGGAGGTAGTGGTGGTATTAGAGGGAAAGTAGTATTGTTCCTAAAATTCTGCACAAGCAGTGTCTATTCTTCCATATCCAGATTATTTGGTTTTGTTGACTCAATCCCCTTTGGGTCTAAGCATTTAAGAGACTTTAGGATTTTTTGTCAGAAGTAATGTATGGCCATAAATGATCAGAAAACAAAAGTAATTACCTTCAGCCATAGACCAAAATTGCATAAATGGATAAATAACGATCACTGTACTGAACAGGTTAAATCCTTTTGTTTATCAGGGCTTTTGTTTTGCACACAGTGGTAATGGAATAAACTTACACAGGAGGTTAAGTGGTGTGCCTTAACGTCTATGCAAGCAGCATTTCATTTTCTCATGTACATGGGGATAATTTCATTGCTTCTGCCCTCATAGCATTCAAGGCTGAAGTTTTTACTCAAATATGACAAAGTGCAGAAATTTGGGGCCAAAAAGATCTAAAATCATTAGAGGTGGCACAAAATATATTTCTGAAGAGAATACTTGATCTTAATAATTATATTCCATCTGCTTTAGTTAGGACAGAGGTGAGTGAATACTCTCTTTCAATCACAGCACAATTCCTCTTTATCAACTACCGGGTACACATTAAGAATATGAATATACATCAGCTACCAAGGTCACGTCTGGAAAAACAGCTTAATAAGGCTAATAAGAATTTTCATCTGCTCCCAAGATCATGTTTGAGAAACAGCTTAATAAGTCTGAAACTTTAAAATTTCCCTGGCTTTTGAAAATCTGCCTATGTCTGCATTTCTGGGGACTTTCAGAATTTAGTCTGATCAGAACTCTAAGTGAGAGTTCAAAAATTCTAATTAACCTTAGACTTGAAGATATTTGTAAACAACCTGACATGGCGCATGTTATGGTTCCCTTATTAAAAGGACCATTTGTGGACTGGATAAATTTTGAAATCTTGATTAATAAACTAAATAGGTCCTTAATCTTCATTTTTAAAGAATGTAGTCAGATTATTTAAAAGGGAGATACACAGGTTTTGAGAGGCAAATCATTTATACCCAGGTTTAAGATTTGCCCCGTTACTTATTTTGTAACTTGTCATCTCCAGTTTTGGCTCAGTATTCTTCCACTTCATTAGCTCAACAATTAGAATATTGCAGCAAAGAGTCCTGTGGCACCTTATAAACTAACAGACGTATTGGAGCATGAGCTTTCGTGGGTGAATACCCACTTCTTCGGATGCAGGGGGATAATTTGGAATATTGGTTATGCAGAGATAATGTTTTGATTATTTGGATGGTTGCCATATTTGCTTGGTCAATGGCAAATTAAGAAAATAATTGTATGACATTCTTTATGCCCTAAATGGATCAATTTATTTTTCATTTTTATGCAATTTTATCCTTGTATGTTGTTTTACAGGATGTTTCAAAAGTCTAAATTGTAGAAGGGCTTAAATTGTGTTTTCTGTTCTTTGTATCATAATGAACTTTTGAATTTGCACCTCTCTTGTTGAGCATTATGCCTAATGGTGAAGATGCTATATTAATACAATTTGAATTCTGAATATGAATTTGACCACATGCTTCCACCCTGGGTGAATTTTATTTTTTGATTAAGCAAATCTTAGTTCCTCTTTACACAGCTATTCATACAAACAAAAATGATGGAGGGCATACTGGTGCAAAATGAATAAAAAAGGAGGTGAACATAGCCAAAGTGAAAAGTGTATTTAGAGGTCATCAAAACATTTACAAATACATTTTCTGACTATCCATCAAGTTCTAGGTAAGACCAAGGTAAAGACAAATTCTGGCATTATTCCACCAGTGAAACAGAGACTTATAGTCCAGGCGATTGTAAAAGCAAAGAAACTGAAGAATTTCTGATCTTGTTAATTAAAATTAATGTTCAACTTAAAAGGGTATTAGAAAGCACATGTATGGAACAAAGTACAATTTTTGAATGATATTTCAAAACAAAGGAGATGCTTTATACTATTCTCTTTGGTTCCTTTTCCTTATACCACCTCATATTTTGCAACATTGGATGGAGACACCTTTTGTAATTAATGTACACATGAGAATTGTTAATTGTTGGTTCATTGAGTTGTCTGTAACCATTACAAATTGCACAGATTGCACCTTATCTGCAGGATATAATTACTCATCACTCTGTGCCTGCTTCATGGCATCTGGGAGATGTGGTCTTTAGTAAAGCTCTGGGCTAAAGGGTGCGGAGGGCCCACCATGACTAAATTCCCAGAAGACAGCATTCTGTTCGACTTACCAATAGTTTTTCTTTCATATCAGTGTAATTATGTTGTTCATTTGTTCTTGAGGGACTACAGATTGGGGAAAAGGGTATTTATTCTGTTTACTCTTTCTAGCTAGCTTGTTAAACATGTTCTGAAATTTCTCACAGTAACCACAACAATGAATCAACAGCAAAGACCTATATAACTGTTGTCATTCCTTCCCTTGAAGCAGTTCTCATTGTCTTAAACAATTTCCTGATACAATAGGTAAACATATGTCTTTACCATTAACTTGGTTTTTCCTTTGTGCTTCTTCTAGAAGCAGCGAGAGTCCCCCAAAACTGGAAAAATTATGTGTTTAAATGAAAATTGGGTGCCAAACTTGGATGGATCTTTTGGCACCTCAAAATATTGGGGGTGTTTGGTTTCTTGTTTCAAATAATTGGTATTAAATGTATCTTTGCTTTGTATGTGGAAATGGACATTTAGACACACTAACATACAGAACTAACTCTTCACTTTTGAATATGCAGGAAAGATAAAGATGGTAGTCCCTTAATGTCATGTAACCCAGACTGGAACTGATCTGACTAAGTCTGAAGATGGTTAGGCTGATATGGAAGGAGGCACTAAAAGGATCAAACTTGTTCCACTGGAGCAGCATAAAGAGATATTTTAGAGAGTCATGTAAATGAGACCCATTGTGAAGGGGCCCTATAAAAGCAGAACCTACTGCAAGAAAAAAATACCATCATTCTTCAGCTACCCCACCCCTACAATTAAAAATGTCAACTCCACTCAATAGTTTTAGATTATTGTGTTATAGATAAAATGGAGTATTGTGAAACCTACAGCTCAAAAGTTAATATATAGTTTTAACAAGAATAGATTGATCAAACTTGTTATTTTGGATGTGATAACAAAATTACTAAGATCAATCATCCTTGAGTAAGTCTTTTGTCATAGAATTTCTATTATGAGTGATATGAAGACTTATAACTCAAAAACAGTGTTTAAGAAAATGCAGTCTAAATTCTTCAAATATATCCAACTCCTAAATTACTTTTCTACACTCTATTTTAAAAAGAGGTTATGTTCTGATGGGGCTGGATGACTCTGGGCATTAGCAATCAGCCATGAAACATTTCACCTTTTAACCCAGGGGTTAAATTCCTGCTTTTGATGGGATATATCAAGTCACTGGAAGAGTTTCTTTATGTGGGTGGATTCTCAGGTGCCAGCATGGTTCTAGAGCATCCCTTCTTCTCTCAGCTGATACAGGAGATATGGGGAAAAGATTGTAGTCAGGGCATTCCTGCGTTATGATTATCCTCAATTCCTGGAACAGCTCTTGGGAGCCACAGGCAACTGACTCAGGCATAAATTGTGTCAAGAGTCTGCTCTTGTGTAGAGTGGCCCCAAGGGAGGAAAAGGTGGCAAAAAGCTGCTTTTATGTCCCTCTGCTTAGCTGCAGCTGAAAATTGGGGCCAAGGTTGATGACAACCAAAAGATGTTACCCATCCAATGACTGTTCAGGGGCCTCTGTGTAGTAGATTGGTGGTCTCAGTCTACTTCCTAATAAAATGTATTCTCATAAAAACAATAACCCACAACACCCTTTTCATGGAGGCCAACAGATGAATGGGCAAGGAGAATAAAGTACTCTCTCTCACTCCTGTAAAGGTGATATTTTCTGGTAGAGTACCTTGAGGAATCTTACACAGTCATTGCCTGTCCTGTACCTGTTTTATGGGAAGGGGGGAAAAAACTTCAGCACTAACAATGCATTAATCCACTAATTTTAGAAATAGTCAATTATCCAATAAACTGCATGAATCAAAACAACTATGCTCATCAAAGCACTATAAAAAAAAGAAGAGTAGCTCTGCAGACGGTCAAACAATATTAATCACATAAATAATGCATTAATGTTATCAGTCAGTGAGTAATGTGCCAGATTCTATGGAGTTAGACTAATCTATACCACATAAATGTCTGGCCAAGTATATTCGTTAAGATTTTCTTACTATAATACTGCTATGAAAGAACAGTGTTTAGAAAAAACTGTTTCCGTATATTATGATGTAAATCTGAGGACATGCATATGCCAAAATGAGAGCTGCATTTTGGGGACAATCACAATAGAAAATGAGTGATTAAGAGGAATGCAATAGAAGACATCCATGAACTATATTAGAGGCAGAACTAACAGACAAAATATTTTCCATAATATAAGACCCTATTTTTAATTGCTTATAACTTTGCCAAATTTACTGTTTACACAGAAAAATTTCCTCTGCCTTGTGCTGATTTAAAAAAAAAATTGACAAAGAGTGGTTCAGTCATTTCTGAGAATGAGGTTAGGGGAAAATACTTAAGAAATCTTTATAATTTCTTTGAAAAGTTCTAGCATCTTCATGGTTTTGAGCAGGGACATTTAGCCCCCCCACTCCTCCACCCACAAAAAATAAACTGAAAATTTCTTTGCATAATACTACCTACATATATACTAAACGTAGTGCAATGCATGCCGCAAAATGATAAGTTCTCAAAACTGTTTTGACTCAAACTATTCTGTAGGGATGGAGATGTGTTTGAAAAGACCTCATTCACCATAATAAAACTGTGCACTTCTCCGGTGCCTTCACTCAAGCAGGGATTACCAAGTGCTTTACATAAATTGGAGCAAAGCCACTCAAAACTCCTATGGGGAAGGTAACTGTGGAGAAACTGGGGCAAAGAGAAGTGACATCATTTGTGCATGATTACACAGGAAGCAGAACCAGAAAGAGTACCCTGAGCTCCCCAATCCCGCTCCTCTGCTTTAACCAATATAGAAGTCATATCAACATCTCTAAAGGTAGGTCTACACTTACAGCCATGTGGAGGGTACAGAGACTGCAAACCCAGCTAGCACAAATACAAATTGCAATTTAGATAGGGAGGGACTGCTTAGGTGAGTAGACTGCCCTATACATCTGAACCCTAAGGTATACACCTACACAGGTCTCTAATTCCCCAAGCAGTGCCTTCCACATCTACAGTACTATTTTTAACAAGGTACTCTCCTGCTGCTGGAGCCTTTCCCCACCCCAGAGAAAGGATCAGGCCGGATCCAGCAGTGGGGAAAGATTCTGGGAATCTTTCCCCACTGCCTCCCCCCCTTGCCAGAGCCTTTCACTGCTGCATTTAGCTACACACCTCAGTGACAAGTTTAGGTGCAGCCTGCTTTCACTGTGGCATGTAGCTACGTGTGTGGTGCCTGTGCTCTACCCACTGCCCTAAGTGTAGACAAAGCATAACTGAGGCAAAATGACAAGTGTTGTGCTAACAATTTTGATTCGTGAAGCTTCAAGAGTGGGTGAGATGTTTAGCTGTCATTTAAAAAATTTAGTCTAGAGTTTTTTGGGATTATTAATGGTGCATTTTGTAGAGAAGTAAATATGTTTTTTGCCTACGTTATACCTTCAATTACGTGGTTTTAACTTTTGAAGCAAAATTGCGTTTTGATTTTTTTAAAGGGAGCTTCCCAGAGGATGATACTTCCCCGATCCCACACTGATTTCTCAGCACGTCAACACATGCTGCTCACTGGCCTCTGCAAGGACCCAATACAAGTGACCCTACCTTAGAGGAGCTGCTCCCATTTATCCAATTACAAAAACACAGCTATTAAAAATACAATAAAATATTCCAACACCACAGTTCAAAATTACTAAGTAATATAAACCTCTTTCTAAAACTGTATTCTAGGGCCTTCACACAGCACAAAAGTATTTCATCACTTTAAACTCATTTATTTAAATGCAATTTAAAATTAATCATCTTGGCTTTTGTACTGCTCTTACCCTTTATGGCCCTAGGACCCTCTTGAAAAAAGAGATGTGAAATATCAGGGCCCTTTCTTGATAAAAACAAATGATAATTATGATAAATAGAATCAAGGGGGAAATAAGGACAGCTGCTTTTGTCGTGGGACTCTCCCAGAGGTGCTAGTTTGGAGTTTTACTGAATTGACAGAGCAAAATTGCTTGAGCAATAAAAACATAACTAATTAGCAAATGTTTTACCACTGAATCCATGTAGAGCATAGAGAGGATGGTGAGGTTGGGGGGTGTGGAGGGAATGGTTTCATTTTTAGTACACTATTTTTTTTTAACATCATCTTAATAAAATTTTTACTTGCCTGATTGTTGTTGGCTCTCATTTCCAGGAGTGATAGTCTGAGATATAATTTCTCTATCTCATGCGTTTAGGAACTAAAGTTTTTGATTTCAATTCCCACTCATCAGGCAGCATCTTATAATTGTGAAATAGAATACTTTACCCTTTAGGTACTTAAATCATTCCAATTATGAAAATTCTTCCCAGGGAGCAGGTTCTATATGTTAGACTTAGTAGGATATAGGGGATCATCTGTAAGAGGCAGATGTTCTGCTGGGAGTCCTTACTTGGAGCGGCTATTATCATTGTAATTGTGGAAAAAAATCAACCCTCAAGACAGAGATTCATCATTATTATGATGGTGTTGTTTCTGCCTTGAAAGTTAAACCTAATGATCCGGCTAGATGTATGATGTAGAAATTCTCAAGTTGGCTACTGTCAGCACTGGTATTTTATCTTAACAATCAGATGTCTGTGGTCACAGTGCCATTTTTGACAACACCCTATCCAGATTTGAAGGGAACTGGGCATCAGGAGATCTGGATTCTATCCCTAGTTCAACCTAAGAATTGTTGTGTGACACTGAGCAACTCACTAACCCTCTTTGTACTTCAGTTCCTCGTTCCTAAAATGGGGATATAAACAACTAGCACCTCCTTGGGGACAGGTAGGAGGTCCAAATAAATACAATTCTGAAGTGTTCACGGTCCTTAAAAGGAAAGTGTTACAGAATTGCAAAATCTTTGCATAAAAATGAGGTCAGAAATCTCAGCTGCCTTCAACCACAACTCACATTATAGGAAGCTGCGCCCAGATTGGCTGGTTCATTTAAGGTTACGCCCATCCACCAGACTCTTCTTTGAGTTTATGAAAAACAAAACACTGAATTAGATTCTAGCTTTAGAATATTTTATCTCAAACATAATCAATTTTAATTTAGTTAGGGTGGGGGAAAGTGATCTCTTTCTAGACTATCTTTATATAACACCTAAGGATTTAAATGTGCCATGTTAAAAGTACTCCACTTTTCTGAAAAGTATCTGTGAAAATGATATTGTGAGGTTCTGTTTGCTATATGCTCCAGATCAAGTGTACAAGAAAATGATGTGTTTTTCCCTCACTCCCAGCCCTGCAAACTCAAACTGGGATCTGAAATTAAGTAATACAGTATCTATTTAATGCTTAAGTACACATTTATAAATTGTATAAAAATACCATAATTTAACCTCTCTGCTGTCAACAGTAACATCAATTTTTCAGGAAAAGAACGTAAATGTAACATGGTAATAAAAATCTATGCAAAAGGTAAAGCAAACAAAATGTGTTTGCTTTATGCCCTCTGCCTTACTGAATTCAGGCTATGAAAATGCAAGATAGAGTCCATCTCAGAGTGAAGGCTCTCACTGAACTGAGAAAGTTCTTTGTCAACTTCCCAAGAGGACTGACCTCTCTTCCTCCCCATCCCCCCACCCCCGAATTTCTTCCCCGGTATTACAACTACATATTTCAGAGTATGTCAATTGGTCTGGATTTCACAACCAAGGATTTAAACAATAAAAATGCTCTCTTTTATTTTGGTCACGTGTAAACATTGTTTCTCACACAATAAACTTGTAACTAGTTTTCTGAAGCCGTTCCCCCACCCACTTCACCTCCCAGCGGTGAGCTGTGTAATATACTGAGCTGCAAAGATGATGTGGGATGAAAGAGGCAACCAGGTGCCATTTTGTCAGTGGTCAACAACTACAACATATGGTTCTGGTTCACTAGATCATCACCAAAGTGGCCCATTACACAACATTTACATCTCTTTCATGGAGGCTGTGTAAATGAAGTAGTTTTTACTGCTCTAACTGCTGCAAACCCCATGTATCACAATGGAGGTTTCAGTCCCCTGTACTATCCCCCATAGCACATCAACTCTGGTGCAGCCTTTGTAGTAAGTGAGTTAACATTCCACCATGTACACAGTTGCACATTTTATCTCTATTGATCTGGAAAATAATATGCCATCGGTTTTGTACAGGTTATAGCCCTAAGCTTCCAGCAGCCAGACCTGCAGATTTTGTCTTCATTTTTTATTTTCTAGAAGCTTGCCAGTGAAAGCAAAGGTTGACATACACTTTGAATTACCCAGTTGGTCTGTCATCTCATCTCTGTGGGTTAAACTCATCACAAGGGACAATCCATACTTAACAGCAGTATGGTTTGAAGCCAGATCAGTAGCCACTGTATGTGCGCGGCTGCACGATCATATTGTTTTAAACACATTTCCTTAGAATTACACGGGCTGACAGACTAAGGATATACAGTATAATATATACAAAGCAACATTGATTTTCTTACACAGCAAGCTTCACAGACTCTGATTTCAAAGTTTCAGGATTTGGAACTCCTAATTAGGCAGCAGTGTCCTAACAGAATACTCAGTATCTTAGGAACCCAAAATTCCTGAGCAGCTTGCCAATCTAAAATATTTTATCTTCACTATGTTTTCAGTACAGACCAGTCCATTCTTCTAATTCACCCTCTTAAATTATTTATGGCAGCAGCATATCTTAGTAGTAGTCTCTTAAACTGAAATCTTCCCATCTATGTAAACGTCATGCTGATAGCCTTGTATTTTTTAACTATCAAGGAAATTCTCTCCTGCAGGGAGTCCAGCCATTAAAATCATCTTTGCTGCTGCCTGGAACACGTCTGAAGTTTTCTGCCATCCCAAATCATTAGCGAGCCTAGCAAGTGAGTTAATCCCAACATCGCTGAGAGTCTTTGTGTTTGAAATTGTTTGAATGGATAACAAGTTTACCTGGGAGTTCTTCCTTCTAGGGTGCTTTTTTTCTTTTTAAATTAAAGTTGCAACTCAACTGTTGAAAGATAACGGCTCCAGCAAGCTGAGACTAAGTACCTGATTCTGCAAGCTGAGATACGCAGACAGACCTCCTCAGAACCATGTTCACTTCAGTGGTACTGAACACGGGTATAAGAGTCTGCCCACATGACTCAGGCTATGTTTACACTAGCACTTTTGTCGGTCAGGTGTGTGTTTTACCCCTGGCTGACATAAGTTTCACTGACATAAGCACCAGTGTGGACAGTGCTATGTTGCCAGGAGATACTTTCCCACCGACAGCTACCGGCACTCCTTGCGGTGTGGTTCAATTAGGTCAGCGGGACAGCTGCTACATGGGAAACATTACAGTGGCACAGATGCAGTGGTACAGGCATGCTACTGTAAGGCCTGTAGTGTAGACAAAGCCTCAGACTGCAGAACTGAGGGCTAAATTAGACCAAGGAGGACTATGAATGGTCAAAGTAAATTTAAAAGTGAGAACTGAAAATAGTCATCTCCTAAGTTCCCTCTAAGCTGTGTGGCCATGCAGCTGCCGATTAAGAGCTGCACAAGTGCTCAGGGCTGCAGCAGGGAGAGATTCCTCTCCCCCAGCCCCGGACCCAACCCAGCCCAGCCACGGACCTGCCACAACCAGCGGAGATGCACCCCTCCCCCTACCCTACCCAGCCTGACCCAGACCTGCTGCGTCTGGGAGAGAGGTGCCTCTGTCCGCCGGCCCCAGTCCAGCCCTGGCCCGGACCTGCCACGGCCGGGGAAGAGATGCCCCTCCTCCCCAGCCCAGGTGCTGTTGACAGAAGAGAGAGCTGGGGGGAGTCCTCTCTCTCCGCCATAGCCCAGGGGTAGCCTGCACCCCAAACCCGTCATCCCCAGCCCCACCACAGAGCCTACGCCCCCATCTGGAGCCCTCACCCCACCCAAACCCTGTGCCCCTTATCCCAGCCCCACCCCAGAGTCCGCCCCACTCCCCTGCTCTGACCCAGTGCTGAGCCCCCTCCCACACTCTGAACCTCTCAGCCCCACCCCCCACCACATGAGTTTTGTTATGCGCACCAATATGGAGGAGATGTGTCACTACATCACCTCCACATTGGTGCACATAACAAAATTCATTCTGCAAATGTGTGGGAAAAATTAGAGGGAACACTGGTATTCCTTTCTAGATACAGCTCAGGTGACCCCAATTTTTATATTCTAACTAGAATCCTCAGACCTCTTGATGCTGCATTTAATATGTATGCATTTCTCTGTTTTCAGTGCTATATTAAAGTAGTTCACATAGATTGGGTGGTGATGTGGTTAAATAAGTTAGGCAACAGAATTTATGTTTTCACTTGTTTTGCATGGAGTTCACTTATTGAGTTTTTGGTATAAAATCTACAAAGAATAGCATCATTTATGTACAGATTCCAGTCCTACTGTGATTTCTTACCATGTATTTGTTATTCAGTCTAATTTCTTTAATCAGTAATGATGGACACCTTTCGTACTACTACTATAATGAAGCTAGATACCTGTGGAAGAAAAGTATACCATTAAAATAATGCTGCATACACATATTAAAACCATTAAGATTATCCACATCTGATGTGACACTTAAGACTAAGTAGAGGCCAGTTAAATGCACCTGAAAGACATTAAATGCTTCTTTGATCAAGTACACTACTTATCTAATTAATTAAAAAATACTACTAATTCTGAAAGAATCAATCCAGCTTCCTAACAAAATGCTACTCTCAGGAGTTAAGGGACCAACTTGACTAGCTCCAGTGACTGGAGTTTCCATTATGTAGCACGAGGCTACTTTAATCTACCCAAAGCAGCTTATTCAAATGGCATCTTCTGTTAAATAAGAAGTTGGAATATCTGCAAAATGTTCTATAAAAAAAATCAAGGTTTGACAAACAGCAAAATACTTTGCTATCTTTCAGATGACTCATTCCAGCATGGCCACAGGTATCTCTTCTTCTAGAATATATTTTCTTGTGGCATCTGAACTTGATAGGCCAAATTCATCGTTGGTGTAACTACATTGGCTTCAAAGAGATTCGAGAACTTCAGACCAGCCACATGACGCCACATAGCTAGTAGAAACTGTCTAGATGAGGGCTTTAAAAAGCACCTTTGATGCAGCTCAACAGTCAAAAGGACACTTCCTTGCCCATTTGTGCTTCAAAAAGAAACAAACACTCTTTTATGAGGAGAGACCAATGGAGACATTGTTTCCTGACTCAATGGGCTGATTCAACAGGCCAATGAATCTGTCAATACACATTTTTGACATTGATTCCATGTACCAAAAAAAAAAAAAAAAAAAAGACTTTCAACAGCATTCACAGATATACTGAACTCTACAAACATCTTCTCAGATGCAGGAGTGTAAAATGACATGACAGCAATTCATAGCATATTGGGTTAGAAAATGGAAATGAGTGATTCAATAAGTTTTCTATACAGAGAACTGAAACCTTATTAAATTTCCTCTGAAAGTTACACTTCATCTAGTGTGTCTGCATATGTACTGTATACTATTAACATTTTAAAAAACAGATTTACTTTAAGTGACAGAAATGAATTCACACAGACTGTAACAAACCATGAAACTTCTCTCTCAAAGGACACATTTGTGTCCTGTATTGGACAATTAATGTCATTACAGATTGTAGAATTAATAGCCCTCATTAAAAGCATCTGGAGAATTTCACTGCCACAACTGTGACCAACCTGTAATGCCCAAGTGGAAATCAAGGTTATATACTTAATTCCTGCCTTTACATTTTACTAAATTAGCTTTTATTTATTAAAGTATGAAGTATTTGTGCCACATAATTATACAAGCCCTAAACTCTGCTGCTGGTCAAGGATAATTGGAAACACTAGATTACCTTTGAGTATATGATTAACAGAATTGCTTTAAGGTGATACTAATTAGCAAAGAAAAAACAGTTTATTACTTTGACATAATATATTATTATAACATTCAGAGTTTAATAGAAAAAATGCTCTTGCTAACACATGTATTGTACTTACTGAATCTGAAGTCACATTTCCATCCCGTATTAGTTCTGAATTATTATTATTATTGCTTATCTATATTGTGGTAGCATATAGAGACTGCTAATAAAGGGCCCTGTTGTACTAAGCAGTGTATACATACCTAACTAGATGTTCCCTGCCCCAAAGAGTTTGCAATCTAAGTTGCATATCCTCACAAGTAGCCTCATTGATTTCAATGGGACTGCTCACAGGGTAAAGTATTACCATGAATAACAGTGTCAGAATCTGGCTCTAGCTCATCTTAGGAATTTTTCCAGCCAGCTCTAACCAGGACCTCATTGTTTTAAGCATTCTGCAACTAGTGGGCTTCCCTGCCCAAAAAGCTTACAATGTTTAGAGACTGGTCAAAAGAATCAAGAATGATAGTAAATTTCAGGGACAGGAAGACCAATTCTCTACTTGCAAAGTTATAACGAGCTGCTATTGCTGGTCAAAAGGTGAAAACTTTTTGATGATTTTTTTTTCCATCAAAAGATTTCCTCAAATTTTGAAAAAAGTTGAAAAATCTCAACTAGCGCTAACTGCATCTTTAATTACATGCATTCACGATTTTGCTTAGATCTATATTTGCACCTGTGAAGGTGTCCATGCATGGCTATGGAAATGTTCATGGGAAAAGGAAACCTAGTAATTACAAGCATCTGCAAAATTCTCTAGGGACAAATTGCGTGGAAGAAAGATGAGCAAGATAGGTGCTGACTCTGAGAACAAAAAAAGTGTACAAATTTCTTGCTGTATATTACAGAAGAGGAAATGGAAATCAATTGTAAGGTGTATTAAAATATTTGTTTCAGAAAAATGAAGATGTTCTTTCATGGATCATATAAAAAGGTTTCCATAAGCCAAATCTACTAAGAGAAAGAAGCGTGACCCATAATGCGATCATAATAAAAGTGAAAGAAAACAAGAATGGAGAGACCAAAATAAGCTCAGAATACAGAAAACACCAAAAAACAATGCAACAGAGATTAAGAAGTAAGGTTTTTAATAAGATGGAAGAGCCCTGCAGAGGATACTTTCTTTGATTACGTCTACACTGGCAGAGTTTTTTGCCAAAAGTTTGGTCACTGATAAAAAAGTGCTTAAAGAAAATCTCTGTTGTGTGTTCACATTGTCTTCCACTGGTGGCATAGTGCGTTCACACTTGCGGCACTTGTGTAGGCAATGAGAGCAGTCCACGGTGAGTAGCTATCCCACAGTGCAGCTCTCCCCTTTCTGCCACTAGGTGATGTGAGAAGGCGCAGGGGAACATGGCACATCATGGGTCTGAGCTCAATGCCCCAGGATGCACTGCTTTCTGCCCCAGCATTCCATGTGCTTCATCTTCAGTTCATGGCATTTTTCAGTGTCCCTGGTTTTCTGCTTGTCCCACCACATCTATCTGCAAGAATGTATCCCGTGCTGATCTCCACTGCTCTGATAGCTGTCACTAGCACATTGTGAATAGCAGTGGAGTTATTCTTAAAGTTCCGATGGCAATGGCAGTCTCGGTTGCCTGACGCAGTGTCCGCAATGGAAAGCAGCAATATTAGATTGCTTTTGGCATTCATGGAACAGCTGAACATAGTGAAACATCGTTTTTGGGCTCGGGAAACTAGCACAAAGTGGTGGGATTGCATCGTTATGCAGGTCTGGGATGAGGAGCAGCAACTGCAGAACTTTCAGATGCAGAAAGCCACCTTCCTGGAACTGTGTGCTGAGCTCGCCCCAACCCTGTGGCACAAGGACACCCAAATGAGAGCTGACCTCTTGGTGGCAAAGCATGTGGCAATCTCAGTGTGGAAGCTGGCAACTCCAGACTGCTACCAGTCGGTCGCAAACCAGTTTGGAGTGCGGAAGTTGACTATTCGGGCTGTGTTAACGGAAGTGTGCAAGGTATTTAATCATATTCTGCTACGACGGATCATGACTCTTGGCAACGTGCGTGAAATTGTGAATGGCTTTGCAGAAATGGGTTTCCCTAATTGCGGAGGGGCAATAGATGGCACGCATATTTTAATTCTGGCACTGGACCGCCTTGCAACAGAGTACAACAATTGGAAGGGCTACTTCTACATGGTTTTGCAGGCGCTTTTGGATCACCATGGGCATTTCACTGATATCAATGCGGGGTGGTCCAGAAAGGTGCATGATTTAGGAACACAGGCCTGTACAGAAAGCTGCAAGCAGGGACTTTCTTTCCAGACCAAAAGATCACTGTAGGGGAAGTTGAAATGCCCATAGTGATCCTGTGAAACCAGCATACCCCTTAATGCCATGGCTCATGAAGCCGTACACGAGAAACCTTGATAGCAGTAAGGCGCGGTTCAACAACAGGCTGAGTAGGTACAGAATGACTGTTGAATGTACATTTGGCCGATTAAACACACGCTGACAGGTTATGGCAGGTTAGACCTTAATGAGGAAAATATTCCTATGGTCATAGCCGTGACTTGCACGGTGCATAATATTTGTGAAGGGAAGGTCGAAAAGTTTACTCAGGGTGGACTGCCAAGGCAGAACACCTGGCTACTGATTTTGAGCAGCCAGATACCAGGGCTATTAGTGGGGGGCACAGCGTGGGGCAATAAGAATCAGATTTGCCCTGAGCAACACTTTGAAGAAACTAGTAATGTTTGTTGCTATGCTTGGGACTGCAACGGTTAATTCAATTTGGTATGCTAGGGAGCAGTTGTGATTGTTAAGCCTAGGATTCAGTTTAGAGAACTGATAAAAGTGCCTGTTGATTTGCAGGTGCAATCTACTATTATAACTTAAGTGGAAACAAATAAAGAGTGCTTATAATTCAAAGAATTTCGGTTTTATTGCCAAATAAACTACAATATGCACACATAGAAACACAAAGATTCTTGGTGGGGGAGAAGGTACCGGGAGGGCTGACTTTCAGAGCTGAGCATAAGTCCAGTTTTCATTTGAAAAGCTGTCTGCGGGGTGGAATGTAGAGGAAAGTGCGAAGTGCCAGTAAGCGGAAAGGTATGTGTGGGGGAAGTTTGTGGAGTACATGGGAAAGAGTTCTGAATGTGCTGAAAGTGAGGATGGGCGTGCATCTGCTCAGTCTGCACCATTATGAGAGACTGGATCATGCCGGTTTGACGCTCCGAAACTTTTATCAGCCTCTCCATGGCATCCCTATTGTACACATCATTTTCTTTTCTTTCCTGCTTGTTGCTTTCCCTCTACTTCTTGAATTCAGTCTTGTCTGCCTCTGACTGCAGCAGCACCTCCTGGAATGTGGGGTTCCAGGCGGAGCGGATAAAGCACACGACCAATGTGGTTGCAAGCTGAATCCGAATTCTGTTTATTGCAAGCTTTCTTTTATAGTTTTTCTCAACATTACATAACACAATTAGGCTATAACAACACATCTACGGATTGGACAAGAAGGAGAATCATGTGTTTATCACATGTATAGCCCCACACCGATTGGTTCAACCGTTCCTTACATAAGGCCATGATTTGTTTACCTCATCTTATATAATACTAGATCACCAGGGGGCCTTACATAAGGCCATGATCATCTTATATAATCCTAGACCACCAGGGGGTCTTACATAAGGCCATGATCATTTTATATAATCCTAGACCACCAGGGGGTCTTACATAAGGCCATGATCATCTTATGTAATCCTAGACCACCAGGGGGCCTTACATAAGGCCATGATTTGTTTACCTGGCAAGTGTCCCATCGTGACCCTTACCTCCTCATGGAACTTTTCATTAGGTTGGTGTAGGGATGATACATCCCCACACTGGAACATATCTTCTTTGCTCCATCTTGGGCATTTTCTTATTTGGCACAGACACGCTGCTTTTGGAGGGTGCGGGGAGGGTTCTCAAGGTCATATCTGGAGAGGCATAATTAACAAACAGAAGCACTATTGGCAACTACACACAGAGCATTGAAATGCTACATTAAAATACATAGCTGGGAACATACCTATCACTTTCTTGGTGACCCTAAGCAAACATACATGCAGGAGAACACCCCAAGCTTGGTGAGTGAACCCAGGGGCAAGGGCATTGTTCATTGCAAAAAAGCAATGTGAAAGGGTCACTGGGCACTTATGGGGCGCAACTTTCCCACCATTTTCCACAGGCAGGGGTCAGGATGGAAGATATCTCACTCCTGAGGGTAAGCAAGGAAGTGAGGGTAAGCAAGGAAGCAATGGTGCATCTGCTACATGCTTATGGCTTCTGCCCCAGTCCCTGTGCTGCTCTCCTGTGTGCGGCTTCGGTCCCTGTCCAAGTATTTGCAGAGTGGCACAGGAAAGTCTCTGTCAATGGGGGAAGGAACAAAGCAGCTCTGCCAAGGAACTTCCAGCAGAGGAGTGCCGAGTACCTCCAGGAAAGTTTCTGAGATCTCTCTCTGGGGGATTCTCGTGAAATCTCAGAGTGCATCAACTCCCTGTTCTGCTGTATTGCCTAGCTGTGCAGGGAAATGCCCAACACACCGAAACACAGCCAGCCTTGTACATTTCTCTGTCCTCAACCCACTTCAGAACTTCACAAAGCAAAACCACTTACCAGGGGTCTCCTCTCCTTCTGGCTCCTCAGAGAGCGACTCTCAAGACTGGCAAGACATCTTCAGAATGTAGAACAGCTCCTGACTGGACGCACCACCGGGTGACCCCGCTGTGTGCTCCACATCTTCTTCAGCCTTTCAAAATTCCAGGGGCTGTACAGGGGGAGGGGTGGAAGGTTGTTTAGCTAGCGGCAGGCAGCAGAATTGAAACTGCTGACCAGAGTGGTCAGTAGTGACATTGTGGGACACCTTCTGGAGGCCAATAACAGCACAAAAATCAAGCACGGTGTCTACACTGGCACTACGGCGATAAAACTTTGGTACAAAAAGCCTTGGGACTCTCGTTGAGGTGGGTTTTTTTTAGAGCGCTGGAACTGAGGAGTTTGGTTGCAAAAAGTGGCTTTGCAGTGTGTACACCTCTGCTGTTTCATTGCCAAAAGCTGCCTTTGGCAAAAACAAACAAACAAACAAACAAAAAACCTGGCAGTGTAGACCAGCTCTTAGTAAGAGCTATAGAAACAAATTGCTGACAGAGGTTAAAGTGCTGCTTAAGAAGAGACAATGATCTGCTGATACCATCAATTATTTCAGCACTATGTAGCCTTTGTGGGGATAAGTCTCCTTGAAGTACTTTAAAAAAATACACCAGACTACAGCATGGAACTGGCAGAAGTCTGTTAGAGCTAAGGTGATAAATTGTTAAAAGGTACTGAAAAGTCTTTTAGGTATTGTAAGAAAAAAATTTGAGTATGGGGGGAGCAGAGACCAAAGGAGACATGTAATTCTCAGGGCAAAAGCAGAAGGAGCTAAAGTAGTAGGAAGGAAAGCAGAAGTTAAACGGGATAATTCCAAGTAGAAATCAACTGAAAAATAAAACTGATTTGAAAAAGCAGCAAATATGGACAGCTCATAAATTAGACAGCGAGAATAAATGACTACTGATTTCTTCCCCCATCAATCTGTCACTAATCCAAATTCTATTCCATTCCATTATATCAACAACTTCATTTTGTTTTCCCTAGGCTTGGTTTGGCACTGCAAAGATAAAGTTGAATTAACCAAGATACTTAGTTTATCATCATTAATATTTATTTCTAGTCTCTTAAACTATATTAAACCCATTTATCAAAAAAAAATGCAAAAGGGCAGATTTTCCATGTTTTGCCCTACCAAAATTCACTGAATGTTCATTTTAGTGATAATATGCATTGTGCTGAGATGTGTAATTTTGCCTCTACTTTTATGAATAATCTACTGCTATGAAGCTGATGTCTCTCCATAAGTATATGTTCTGAAAGAGAAGAGGTTTAAGAGGGTTCACAGAGTTTAAGGCCATAAGGGACCACCAGATTATCTAATCTGCTCACTTGTATTTTACAGGCCACCAACACCACCCAGCACCTGCACCCTAAACCCAACCACCAAAATTAGAGCAAGTATTACAGCCCATGGGAGAATAGCCTATTATATAGAACAGGTAGAGAATGGGGGGGGAACCAGGTGCACCAATGCCTAAGGCCCCTACAATGGCAGGAAAATAATTAATTGAGATATACACAGATAATCCAGGCAAGTGACCCATATGCTTCAGAGAAAAACAAAACAAAAAAAAACCCAAGGTCACTGTTATTCTGACTAGGGGGGAAATTCCTTCCCAACCCCACATATGGTGAGGAGTTAGACCCTGACCATGTGAGCAAGAACCAGACAGTCAAGCACCTGAGAGAATGTGCAATGTTTTTCATCTCCAGCCATGACCATTCCTGATGCTTTACGGGAAGGAGATTAGGGGGGAAATCCACACAAAACACATAGTGGAGGGGGGGAGGGGAATCTCTTCCTCACCCCTGCCGGTGCCTGGATGAAATGCTGAAGCTTTTAGGAACAAAAGACAAACTGGAAGTTAACGGGCTGTTAGCCCTTCCCCCTACCATCACAAGCAAACACATCATACAATTGCAGTCAAATCTTCCCAACTTTCTCTTAAAACTAATTAAGTTGTTTGCCTCCACAACTTCTATGGGGAGACTGTTCCAGAACATCACCTCACTGATAGTTAGAAACCCTTTAAACATACAAATTATATATACATAATCATTTGTAAAACAAAAGAATGTAATAAAAATGGGTCCAACGTCCATCTCCAACCTGTCAGGGCATTTGGATCCAGACCAGAAATTTGTAGCTTAGACTCACTTTTAGTGTTTAATTTAGGCTGCGGTTAGTGAGATCACAGACTAGATATGATATGTTTTGTTATATAATTAACTCGATCACTCAGAAAATACCTTTAGCAGTAGATGTCTTGTAATTCAAAGTAATTATCCATAAATGGTTTAGCTGCTCATAAGTGTAAGGATGGCAGCGGAAGCGTTGCTTCTCTGTAAGCCCCTCAGTGCTAGAGATAACGTATTACTAGGTCAACACTGTATAGCCAGTTTAAATCTGGAGTGTCAGATAGTTCCAAATAATACAGTGTGCAGCTTTATCATGATGATGTTTGTGAGCAACTGTAACTTTTAGCTTAGAGTTACACCAGTTTCAGTTAAAATGTGATCATTCTGAGCCATACTGAAATGTGTACTTTCTTGCTGCTTCACTGTATCATCTAGTCCATGCTAATTAATGCTTATATAGAGTCACTTTTTGTTAAGCTTTTAAAACACATATTATAAGTTACTGAGGTTCAGCCAGTTGCTCTCCAGGTTTCAAACTTGTTTCTTGTTCTGCCAATAAACTCTAAACTCAACAAGAAGTTGCATAAATTGCAATTGGAGCAATGCAGAAAACAAAGCTGTAGTCTGATCCTCTGTGTGTGTTTACATGCACGATTATAGTTTAATCTACCTCCTAATTTCTAGAAGAATGAAATATTTTTCCTTTGTCATTCATTTTGAAAGCATCATGTTCACAGTTGCTGATTACTTTGCTGCTAGGGATTTTAGCCATCTGTGCTACCATAGTTTCTGAGAGAGTCACATACAACAGGGAAAAAAAAAGACATTAGTCATTAACATGAAACAACAATAAAAGATTTAAATTTGTAAGCTCTGACTTGCCTACATTTTATGATTAATGAAGGCAAGTGCTTACTGAAAGCTGATTATGTGTTTCATTCTATGTGAAGCCTCAGGGCTGCATCTTAAAACAGACTGTACTGGAATCCCTCAAATTCCACATACAAGTGCAATTTGTTGTCCCAATTTGAATGGACTCTGGGGCCTGGATCACTGAGTCAGCACAAACAATTATGCACCTCAATGCAGCTGAAGCAATCTGGTTATAGTTCCATGGGCCAATCCCAAAACAGTGATACCTGAAGGTCTGAGTTGTTGAGCAATACAAAATAGCGCAAAGTTTCCAGTAGCTACACAAATCAAGTCTCCGGTCCATGAGCTGCTTCTGCCATGGAGGTGGATCCGCTGTCCATGATATCTCCTTCGAAAAGTAGCAAATTGTAGTCTCTTAGTTTCCAGATGTGACTTTACACACAATTAAAAAATCCCTGGGTCAACTCTGTCTCTGCACAACTGCTTCATACCTTTGGCATAAATTCAAACCTGAGCAAATCTGAACACCAAAAACAGAGGTGGAATGAACACAGGAAGACTGAACTAAAATACAAAGTAACAGGGAAAAATTGGAACAAGCAACATGGAGAGATTCAGTACAAAGTTCAGGAGGAGGACATAACATGCACCAATAGGTAAGTAAGCAGACACACCTTTCACATTCAATAACGTATTTTAATCTTATCACATAACTCCATACTAACACAGGAATGGTGTTAAATTAGGATTGAGGAGAATGGTCCATAGAAAGATCGCTATTTTAAGCATTAGGACTCAATATGATAAAGACGGAGAACCAAAGCATTCAATTACCTGACAGAAATTATTCCTAGCCCTTAAATTATTTTTGCTTTTCAAACTGGACCATAATGTACCAAATAGAAGATGCTTTCAAAAGAAATTCCTGTGGGAGGATCATCATGGGCCAAAGTGGTCTTCAGCATCTCCCTACTACATTACGGTTGAGAGTATTTTTCAGGAGCAATGTATAAACATTTCCAGATAAGTTCACAGAATACAAGTTTGTTTTCTCTAGAGTGTTGCTCTCTTTCTTGATGCTAATAATGAGAAAGTTGTGGGAGGGAGGTTAATAGCTGGACAATAAAGAATGCCTTGTGGAAAAAATAATTGTTCATGAAGTCTTATATTTGTCAAAAAATAAAAACCAAAATATTTTGGAAAGAGTTTGATTTTCAAAACCTGAATATTTTTAATGATTTTTAAGCTAAACATGGTATTTAAAAATTGTTTTTTGTTGTTGAAGAAAAAAGTAACCTGTGGGAAACTTTGATAAAAATGAGAAAAGATAATTGTTAACCAGCTTTAGGTGTTTTTTCAAAATGGTTTAACAAATAAGTAGATTCCTCAATTTCTCCTTCCCTTCTCCTCTGATCCAATCCTCTCTGACACTTCTCCCCACATCACGCAGGTTGAAGTAAATATTTTTGAGGAGACTTTGTTGAAATATTGGAAGAACATCTCTGGAAGTGGGATGTGAGTGTCCTGAATTTGTAGATACTGGTATCGACCCCTTAGCAACTAGTCAATTTAATACCCACTAATGTGCTGACATATGCTTTTGTTCCCATGATTTCAGAGTTCTCTATTTTAATGGTTTTCTCCAGGGTCTCCCATTTCTTCTGTTATTGCAGACAAAGGGCCTGATTCTCCTTTCTCACACCTAGTTTTGCACCAATGTGACTAACTTGATTTCTATGGAATTCCTCCTGATTTATACCTCTGTGAGAGAAGGAGCTACAGTTGGTGTAAATTGGCATAGTTCCCTTTGCTTCAATAGCACTATGCCAATTTACATCAGCTAAGGTTCTGGCACAGTATCTTAGGACAGCAAGTCTTTATTACACTGTCATATTTTTGGGAAAATGTGTAAATTGTTCCACATTACAGAACATGGGAGTGAAGTTATTTCATTTTATCTGACACCAACAGGGGCAAAAGAGTTTAAGCTCTTCCTGTATTGCCAAGACCTTGTGCCTATCCTCTAGAAATCTTTCTACAGTCAGCTGTTGCCCTGGCAACTATAGGAAAAAATTAAAATGTATGCTACTGAAAAAGCGTGCTATTCCATTGTGTTAGCAACGTGCATTATCCAGTCTGGATCTCCACACAAGTGTTAGGAGCAGGGTCTGAATTTAACAGTAAAGCAAATGTCACAGCACAGCAGTGATTGTAAAACACTATATGTGGTGTCCTGCATACGGGTGGGAGGAGTTCTTATTTCCAGATATCACGTACGATTTTCCATTGGAATTAATTCATTAAAGAAAAAATGTATATTTTGAAAGTGGGTGTATAAAGCATGGGTTGTTTATGTTCAAAGTTCTGTAGTTTGTGGGAGTTTGAAATGGAAAGAACCTATTAGCTCATCTAGTCCATCTCCTTTGCCTAATCTCTCTAGCTGTACTGATCACAGATTTCATTTTACTACCACAGTAAGCTGCCATTGTAGCCAAGCTAAAGTTTAGCTGTAAAACAAGCTACCAATATCACCTTGCAATTTCAGTTTTTCATCTGTCAAGGCCACAGTTGTGGAAAAAGAGCTCTGCCTCAAAAATGTCAAACATAATGAAAAACAGGGGGGAAAAAAATCGATCCCATTCGTACGAGTTCCATGCATTTAGGTGCCAGAGATTCTTCTGAGTCATCAACCAAACCTAAATTAGAGAAACTGGCCGCATTCTCCACAGCCTTACATTTTGTGTAGCCATTTGCACCAGTGAAAAATGGGTGTGTAAAATGCTACCAAAAAAAAAAAAAAAAAAGCACCATATTTACATTAGTGGCAACATTTTACACCCATTTTGCCCAGGTGCAAATGATGGTACCAGCTGTAAGGCAGTGTGGGAATTAGGCCCACTGCTACTTTGTTTCTCAATACAATGTTACAACATTACCATCTGTTTACTTAGATTTGAAGAAAAACAGAGTTAATTATGACAGGGTGCTTGGCCACCTGAGAAAAAGCTCCCTTTGCTGTATATTGTGTCTTCTAAACAATATTTCACTAAACACAGGAAGGCTAAAATACCAATGCTAAAAATATTCCAAAGATAACTTTCCCTGATTTAAACAAAAAACAAAACAATATCTTGGGCATACTCATAGGATAAAGGACTGTTTGAACAAGGAACTAAGTTCTTCAGAAACCATTTAATAAGATTTTTTTCATTTGAAAGGAGATCAGTTAAACAATCCTCAGAACAATAAACAGTGTGAATATGAAACACTATAATAATTCAATAATTAATTAATATTTTTGAAGGTGAAAACAGGACAGTAAGGTTACATTTCAAATTACTCAGCTGCCTTTGTTTTTGGATTTTTTTTCGTCTTTTTCTTTTTACTTATATACCACATTAGTCAGTTGCTTCACATTCTGCCTCATGAATAACAAAACAGGATTAATGTACTACATAAAAACATTTGTATTTTATTCCTACGGTTCTGTGCATTGTTGTATGAAGTTATGAGATTTATAAATCATTCTACCATGACAAACCATTTTCCATCCCTCCCCACTATGTGCATGGAGCTAGTTAGCAAGGTTTCTTTCAATGCCTCAGTCATTTATATGGACTAAAAATATCAAGAGAGAGAGCTTACTATAATAATGGATGTGGGTCTCTGTCACATGGCAAACCAAAAGCATCAACTCCAGAGCCCTTAGAGAGAAGGAACTAATCACCTTCTATTTAACTTGGAACAAAATTTAAAAATAAAGAGTCAAATTATCCCTGTCTTGATCTTAATTACCCACAGATAGCTGGACAGGTCAAGTAATTTAATTCCCCTCTGAAAGATTTTAATGCCACACAAATTGCTTCACAGACAGTAGACAAATATGTATGTCTACTAATTTAGAAACAATCAGTCCTGAACTGTGACAGATGAAATTTGAAGAAAGTCTTAATTTTTGGTGGATTTGCTGTTACAAAGTATTTGTAGCAAGAATTGTTGACAAATTGAACTAATACATAGGAGACATAAAGAGCGAATAGTATAATTTAGTATCTAAATGACCTTCACCACCACCACAATTTTGTTATTCTATCCATGCTTTGGAATCATCTATCTCCCTCTAGATCAAAATCTTTACATTCAAACAGATGTAATTGTAAGACTATAATAGTCACACAGGAGATTTGTCATTTTATATTTCAGTAAAAATATTAGGGCATTATTTTGTGTTGCTTTCGATAGTTTTTATTCTGCTCACAAGTGTACTCAAATTTTTTCTTAACTACATTCATTATAACTAATTTTCTTCATAAATATTTCTACAACACAATATTTATGTTTTAATCAACTGCTTATAAGAACGTGCTAAGATCCCTTCAATACACAGTAATACATTAGTATTTCCATTACTTGCAGTAGTTGAATTTAACATGTGTGGATAAGCTTTCAGTCCTACCTGTAACTTGCTCCTACAATCTCAGTGTATTTCTCACTTTAGTCTTCTGCAACACACCACCCTGGGAGAGGATCATCTATTCTCTCCTCTCCTTGTTCATATCGCTACCATGTACCATCCACCCTCCCGCCTCCCCCATCCACTTAAGCTTTCCTTTCTAATTTAAGCTCCTGATTTTCTCTCCTCCTCTCCCTTCAATCTCCAACACTCATCTTTGGTGACTTCAGCTTCCATGTTGATGATCCACCCTTCCCATCAGTTGCACATTTCCACACCCTCGCCTCTTCATTTGAAACTGCAGCTCTGGTTCAACTCTCCCATACACCAAAAGGGTTATTCACTTGACTTGGTCAACACCAAGTATTGCTCTCTCTCTCCTGTTGCGGAGTTCTCTCTCTCTAGCCATCATCTGGTCTTTTCCAGCATTGCCCATCAGCCTGCCAACCAGACCCTATCATTTGGCTTTTCTATGACTTCCAGTCTATCAATCAGCATTGATAAACTCTTGTCGGCACTCAGTTCTCTCCTCCTTGCCCTCTCTTCCCTTTCTTCCATCAATATGGTTGTTGACTTTCTCGATGTTTCATTCTCCTCCACCCTTGTCTCTTTTGCCGCTCTCTCCCAAATGCAAAGTCTGTCCTACCCTGGCTCACGCCCAACAGCTGCTTTTTCCATTCCTACTCTTGCTCTACAGAGGATCTCTGGAAGAAATCCCATGAATAGGGGGACATCCTCTATTACAAATTCATTCTCTCCTCCTCTTCAGTTCTGCCATTTCCCTAGGTAAGTAACTCTACACTTCCAAATTAATTCAACTGCACACCCACAATTCCAGCTGCTATTTCATCACCTTTGACTCTCTGCTCAAACTCTTTCTCTGATGATTGAACTAGCACTGTTTGGACCACTTCACCCTGCCCACACTGCACCCCATACCCCTCCTTTGAAAATTTCAACTTTTCAAAAAAACTGAAAAAATTCAAACTTATCTGAATTTAGAGATGCTTCCCCGAGGCTTCATGGGAGTTACTATTTGGGTCCTTCATGCCCTCATTTTCTTCTGTAGATCAGGTTCCCTGACTGAACTGCCTCTCTCATGCCTCCCCATTTTCTGAACTGCTGTTGTGTGCTATAGAAGTGCCTGGCCATCATATGTCATGGAGACAGATCAGCTGGGGATCCCAGCCCTTATCCACAAGTCCTCGAATACAATTTTTGAAATGAATAGAAATCCTAGTTTGTCACACTGTGTGTATACATGGAGAGAGACAGAGAAAGAGAGAGATGGATCTGACAAGGATTAATTTATATTTTTGAGTTATAAAAATATAAGGGTGAATGGTTCATTGATAATACGGGTATTCAGATGTTCCAGAACATGTTTGCGATACAAGACAGGTTGCCAGAAGACGTTCTCTCATGAGATTTTTGTGTTCCCTGCTACTGGCACAAATTCCCAAGATAATTTTCTTTCAGTAACTTGGTATTTCAGATCTCAGCCAAAAGAAGTTAATAGCTTTTCAAACCTCAATATGTATACACAATATTTATTTTAAAAGGTCCAAATCTGAGTTGGGGGTGAAAGGTCAATCAAGTCTTATTTTAAAGTAAAACAAAATTATGGGTCTGATCCTGCTGCTATTGAAATCAATAGCAAAACCTTCACTACTTCAATGGAAATAAAATATGGCCCACTATGTTTGAACCTCCCACAATGTTAACCAGTCAATCATTCTGAGTACAGCATACTTCCCAAATAATTTTGTTCTCACAATGCCTGTAAGATTAGGCCCTAGATTTTTTCCTCCACTTTTGATCACAGGACAGAAGAGGCAGAATTTGGTTTGAGTTTGTTTTCGACAACTTTTCAAACTCAGATACTTGCAGGCAGTGCTAGGACAAAATAAACAGAAATGGGCATATTTAACAGAAACTTAGCAAACACATTTATCTTGGGGGTCACTGAATATGTAATAGGAATTATGTACTTACATTTCTATTTAAATTGAGGTCAGAGAAATGTGCAGAAAGATAAAATAGTTAAATGTGCAAGTTTTGAAAAGCCAAGCTAATGGAAAATTTAGGAATCTTTTAGAAATTAAGATAAATGTTATACCTGGGGAAATGGTATCTTCATAGATTATGTCAAAGATTAAGACATGCATAAGTGATTTAGCTAGCTAAAGACAAATGAGACACACGGGGAGCCAAGAAGGTAATAGTTTTAAGGCAAAGCTATTGAGTTTAGCTAAGCAAAACAGTTCAGAACATGCAGAGTAACTTCTATAAATTGGAGTCATTTTTATATTTTCCATTTAAAATATTCATTGTCAAACTTAGTGAGAAAAGGAAAGATGCAGTTTTTAAAGGATTCTGCAGATGAAACATACAAGGCCAGATCAATTCACCATTATGAGCACGGGGACTTGTTCAGGGTGTTCTAACAAAACGATATTGTTAATAAATGTAAATCTGATTTGGTGATGTAAAGCACAGAACTTACAATATACCTGAAGGAGATGAGGATTTATAAGCATATAAAAAACTCTGCTTAGATACAGACTCACATTTTGCACAGTGCAGTTTATCATTTTATTTTTGATATTTTGGGAAGCGTGCCAGATTGAGTTTAAACTCAGAGACTGCATAATAATTTGGGGGGGGGGGGACACAATTGAATCATTATTATGCTTCCTAAATAAAGGAGATGGGTGTTTATCTACTTAGGAAGTTTGTGATAAGGTGTCCATAATATTCTATTTAAAAGAAAAAAAAGATTGCACAATAAAGAAGGTATTAGTTGTGGGGAAACAGTTCCATCACCTTTTAAATTATCTACCATTCTGTGCACTCCAATGCAGTGTATTCTCTCCCTAATATAAACCTTATTTTTAAATCCTTCTTGTTTTGTTGTTCTCTTCTAAAGATTGTCTTTCTGGGGAAGCTATAGAAAGTTGCAAGTGTGTTGTTACTTTATCGTTCTGGCATATTAATGTACATATTATATTATTTCCCTGATACTTTATTGCTGAGATAATTCAACAAATATCTAAAAATGATTAATAAATTCTAAATAGATAATTCAACATCCTATGGAACATCAAGTTGATTCCATTATTATTAGTTAAAACTTTTGCGTGTAAGTTTTCATGCATATTTAGCTCTTTGGGGTGAATGGGTTGAATTGTTTACTGACATGGATTAGAAAACACCACCACGTAAGGTAAAAAATATGACCAGGGTAGAAAGTATGTTGATTAGAGAACTCTCTATAATACCCAAGAAGAAGAAGAAATTCCAGAGTGATTAAAATTCAGAATCTCAAAATTTGGCACTGGAAAGGCAAGATGTGAAGGGCATAGTGCTAGTGTTCCCAGCTGAGATTTGGGACTAGAAATTTGATCTTCCCTACTGAAAGCTTTCAGATCAGTTCACATTTTGGGAGATTAGATTTTCAATGAGCCTTCAGTCCCTGAGTTGGAACTGAAACTTAATCATAACTTTGTTTTGGCACTGACAGAGGGAGTATCGATCAGAAAGGATATACATTATCACAACGGAATCAATCTTTTCCCTTTGGCTTCTCACATGCCCATCCATATTCCCCAATGAAATCTTTTATTACTATTAAAAGTACATCAGCCAGAGATCCTCAGACTATGGTCCACAGAGCACTTGGTGGGGGTGTGAAGAGAGCCGATCCATCACATGGTAGTGGCCCATCTCTTTATTCCTTGCTGATAAATTGCCTTAAAATACGAGCGTTGATACATTATATATTACTTTTCACCTTGAACACCAACCACACAGATGGCAATCACAACCTGGATGAGAGTGGGAGGTAAACCATACAATTGGGATTGACAAGAGATGGGGCATGCAAGACAATTTCTCTAATAAGATATGGTCCATTCTACGAAGATGTTAGGAACCCCCAGGTACAGATTGTTTTGCTAGAGTAATGAGTAAAGAATCAGGCCCACTATGATCCTTATGACGATTATGGATTGATCCACACTATACATGTGACGATGAGTTTGCATGACTAGATGTTCTCCTTACAATTAACTTTGTATGAAAAAATATTTTCAGCTATTTCAGTTCAGGTTATAGGATTGCCAGGCAAGTTATTGGCACAATAACTGTGTGCAGAAATTACTGCATTGTGTAAAAAATAAAATATTTTCTCTCTTCCGTATTTTCCTCATACATAGGAACAAGAGTTGAAAGCCTTTTGCACAAGCAAATATGGTCAGCTACCAAAAATATAATCATTTTGTGATTTAGATATGGAAATAATATAGAAATAACGTAGATTTGTCCAAAACCAGGTGTCTTGGATCTTTTCAAAGGTTTGCAGGAGATATACTTTAGGATTAATCCCTTTGGAAATCAGACCTCCCCCACCCCCACATCAAAGCTTTTTATCTACATAATATTACAACCAAACAAACAAAAAACAGTGAGCAAAATTCACTCTGTTTGGTTGTAACTCTGATGAAGTCAATGTTTTAAGACATTTCAAGGAGACACCATAGAACACATTTCCTTTGATGGCCATAGTCACATTATATTTTGTGTGATTAATGTAGCTTGCTATTGCATGGAAGAAAAAGCATAAAATAGAAAGGCACTTATGTAACAGACACACTCTGACTCTATGCACCACTCAAAAAGTTAGGAAATCCCTCCCAGACCCCATGATTTTTCTGAAACAAGCAACTACAAAAACATGCTCTTTACGAGAACAAGATTAAAATATTTTGTGCACAGGCAATAAAACAACAGTGAGTGAGATGGGAAATGTCAGTTGTATTAAGCTTCTGTAGTGACAGAGGAAAGTGGGTAGAACAGGAAAGTCAGAGAAAAAGGGTGTAGCTAGCTGGATGAATTCTCCCTTCCTACATATCATTGCAGAGGCAGGAGGCTTTTCTAAAGGTGTTGCTCAAAATATGCCACCAGTGAAGTGTCATAGCCACTAGCTTATCTTGATTATACTTCCTAATTACTCTCATGAGAATCTCATTTCCCTGCTTTCTCTCATCTATTCCTTCCCTTCAGTCAAAACATAGCACTAGTCTACCTCACAGTGGCATACATTGCAACCTATTGGCAAGTGTCCCTCCATCTATTCAAGCTCAACTTCTTCCTTCTCCATTACTGGGGATTGTTCCACCATCCTCCTTGTCCCGCCCAGGCTCACATCAGAACAATTTTTCATTTCTCTCTCTCATTCAATCCCCAGATAGAATCTAGCTGGGATTCCTAAGGGAAATGCACCTTAACTCCTTTAGGTCCCTTTGAAAATGTCAGCCTCCATTACTAAAACCCATTGGTTTTTCCCCTACATCTTAAAAAAAATCCTTCCTGTCAGCTCCATTTCCATCATACATGTGTGAACCTGTTAAGCCTGAAATGCATTTATTATATAATTATTTTTCTCTCTCAATATCCTTTCAGGTTTTTCTGATGCACACCAGTGCTTTAACAGGGACTGGTGCATACTATCAGGTCCCTGGCAATACTCCTTTCAAGAAAGGCAGGGCATAAAACTCTATTATGGTCCCAGATGAAAACATTAGCTAACAACCTCTGTGCTGATATAGTGGATTCAGAATAGGCACCTTAAGTACAATTTGTCAGCTACAAATATGAGGATAGTAATAGGATATGCCAAGTGCACTGCCCAAATATATTCCCAAGAGTCTCATGAATGACAGTTACAACCTCCTCTGCTGGACAGAAAATGGCAGCAGAGTAAGGAAGAGCAGCTGCATCCTCAAAGATGGGCATTGCCAACAGTTTCTTCCTTTTGACTCTACCTAGTGAAATTAGCAGGCGGCATCTTGGATTGATGCACAGAGTAAAATCTTGTGCACTCCAGAGTCCAAAATTGGTTTAATCCAAGAAATGCATTCCTAACTACTTCTTTTCTCCTTTCCTTAATAGGGAAAGGAGTAAAATGAACTTGATCAGACTGCAACAGAAATCAGTGCACTGAGTCAGAGAAACTGAATGGACTTTGACTTTAAAAAAAAAGCTGATGCTCTGATTAGGGTACAAATGTCAAATTAATGCATTAAACACAGCTACAATTCCATATACACTTCTCTAATGCTCCTTTTTGAGTCAGTACTTGCTGTAGTTGCCATAGGAATGGTATTTCCAAAGGGATTGGGGGTGGGGTGGGTGGTCTAACAAGATAGACCCTATCTTCACAGACTACACCACTAAAAGGTTTGCAAACCCTTCATCTATATCACTAGCAATTGTAGTTTTCTGTAATTGTAGATGTGTGGTATGCTGGGATGAACAAATTCTTTTTTTTTCAGGCCATGCCATGTCTCCAACCTCAGGCTTGAAGTCATCAGTGCTACTAAGGTGGCCACTACACCGCTTGGGGACAGAGGGTGAGAATGATCAGTGGATCTATACAACAATCCCAATCACACGTGGGCAGTGGTATACAGGAAGCCTCCAAATCTTCCTCTTCATCCCTTGCTCAGTGCACTGGTTCTGCTTGAAGAGAACCCCCCATGTCTACAAAGAGGAAGGCAGGATCTGCACCAAATACATTCTTTTCTATTGCAATAGTTTATTCTTCAGGGGGAAAAAAGATTAAGTACAAACATCATCAGAGCAACCACAAACCTGACCCCAAAATGTTTGTTTGCACTAATAATTTCCCTTAGGTTTGGTGGTCCACGCACAGTGGATTGAGTTATTAACTTGACAAAGCAAATTCCATACATGTGTGAGAGGAAGTAGTGGGGAAAGAAACCACTAACACCACATCTAGTGAATCAGTTCCAATATATGAAGTTTACTGTTCTGTCATTACCATCACCACTAAGATGAAAATTAAGCATGATCATCCACCAGATTTTTTATATTCATCCAATTCAGAAACATGTTATTCTGGTAAAAGAAGCACTGTTCTCAAGAGTTTTATGATTCTAAGATTGCTGGGTTTTTGTTTCTTTCCCTTTAAGGAAGGGGTGGTTCATTTAATAAATCACACAATATTCATTGCTTCTTCCCCATTACCAGAGTTTTGTGACATGCTGGTCAGGCATACATATGTAAAACAAGTGGTATATTGTATATGGATATTGTACTGTAATTCAGTGTCAGCTAATGAGCCAGTCCTCCAAAGTCACATCAATTTGACTGATGATCACCAACACAGAGCAGCCAGGGTAGTTCATCAAAGCCGTTTTAGTAGCAACATCTACGGTGTAGACTATTTAGACTCCTTTGTTATCTTAAAGTAAATTCCAGCAGATCAATGTAGCTTTTTGTTACATTGTAAACTTTGTCTAAGCAAATATCTTCCTGTATATTGCAACATGACAAAAATCTGAATGGGTTCCAATTAGCATTTATAATTAGTCATGCCACTGTACAACTGCTGTATTTTAAGATATATTGTACAGTAAGGCTTTGTCTTGACCATGTTATTCTTTTCATTTTTTTAAAATCCTCTTACATTTAGATGTATTTTGTTTTAAGTTAACAGCAAAGTTTGTTACTAAAAAAAATTATGAGATTCAAAACCACTAGTATAAGAACAATACAGGGCATACCTAGGCTTTGCCACAATTCAGCAGTGTACTTTAGAATGTGCCTAACTCTAAGTACATAGGTAGTTTTGACCAAGTCATTGGATTACACAATGAAGCCAATAAGACAACTCCATTGATTAACATTAAGCATGTCCTGAATACTTACTCAATAACATAACACTTAAAAACAAGATGATATTGCAGAGGTGGAAAAGTTTTGCTTGTATTTACCCACCAAGACTTAAGCCTGTCTGTATTTCCCTTCAACAGCCAAAAATCAGAAGCAAGTGAACTAGAGCACTCTGCTGAAATGCCTGCAGGTGCTTGAGATATTAAATTCTTACAAGGGAAACACAAGGTCTTGAACTGAGGCATTGGCAGATAAAAATCTGAACGTCACTCCTTCCTCTTAAAACTGTAACTCTAGGTGTTATTTACAGGCTCCTTTTTGAGTTTTGAAAAATGGCCAGGGCTGCTTCCCCAGATGGAGACATCATACATTCTTTCCAACAGCAGACTTATAGCCCTGGAGAGCCCCCATAAGACTCCAACAGACATGTTTCCTGATTAAAACTTGAGGATTACTGCCAAGAAGATGATACCTTGTATGAGGCAAATAGGTGGAATACCAATGAGAGAAACATTGCAAATACAAAACTAAGGTTGTTTAGTAATTGACCATAAACTCTTTCCCCCCAACCAAAAGAAAACAGGGGGCTTTGACAAAATGAAATTTTCATTGAAAGTGTCTGTTTTCCTTGTGATTTTTTGATTTTTTATTGGAAAACCAGAATTACAGTTTTTGATAAAATTTCATCAAAATTTAGCAGAAAAAAAATATAAAAATAAGATTCTTTTTTTTAGTTGAAATTTTCAAAGCGGAGGGGAGTTATTTTTCATCCAGTTCCATACAAAAGCTAATGTAAATATAAATAACATGTTTAAAGTTAACTTTAAATATTATTTACTTGGTACAAGTCTCACAGTATAAGATGATGTAGCACAGAAATGAAGTAATCTCTCTCACTTTTAAAGGCCAACAACATAACTTTGGGCAAATTGTTCAAATTGTAAAGAAGTTTTAGTTGCATTTAAAAGTGAAGAGTTAGAAAATACACAAGGGATTGCTTCCTCTTAAAACTATCTGTCCTGACAAGAATTCTAAAGCTAACTGAATAATTTATTGAGTGATTTTTGCCTCTCTCTTCTCACAGAATTTCCACAAATTTTCTTTTTATTCAAACCACTCATATTTTAGGATGTTTGTTTCTTAAACATATGTGCTATTTATGAATAGTTTGTTGAGAGTATTCAGTTGTTACTCTTTTAGAATTCTAGTTAATTAGAATTGGTTATATGATCTTATTTTTGTTCCCTGATTTGATGAGTATAACTCAGAATCTTTTATGAAGTCCCTGGTTCTTTGATTAGCTCTTGGTAGATGGCTAAGTAGACTTTTAGATTTTAAACCTTCTCCTATGTAGGACATTCACAAGACATCTCTAGATGTTCATTCCTAGAAAGTTAATGTACTATAAGATTTCTGGGCTGGGTGCAGAGTTCAAATTTAAATTTCCCCCATTCACATTCCACCAGAGTAACAGCATGGGATGTAAGGCCTGCCATGAGAACCTTATTTAAATGCCTGTGCACTATTAAAAGAGGAGCTGAACTCTCTAGGATATCAAAGCTATCAAATGTAAAGCAAGTTGCCAATACAAAATATAAATTGCACAATCTGGTACTATTTGGGTAGAGACTAGAATATTCTGTCCCAAGCAGTTTAGGAAGGCTGCAGGAGGGAATCCCTTTCCTGCGGACATTAGGGCCTGTGTACCCTCTCTGATTGTGGGGCTTCTTAACATGCAGCAGAAAGGATTTCCTCTTGTAAGCCTTACAAAACATGCAGCATATCTAATGATTTTACATCTTCTCTAAGCTAGCCACACGACTGCACAATCTTCCTTAGAGATTAAAGGCATGCAAAACTTGCTGTACATCCATAGTATCCAATAACTCAGACAATTCCAAACAGAAGCTCAATAGAACATGTAAAGGTTCTTCTCAATGAAGGCTATTTCCAGAACTAATTCCAGAACTAATTCCCATTTCCCAGTGTCTACTATACAGCTGGTGGTGGGTTTTGGGGTTTTTGTTTGTTTGTTTGTTTGTTTTGGTTTTTTTAATCATTATATATATATATATATATATATATATATATATATATAAAGTGGTGGGAAATATATTTTCTTCAACTCTTTGTACCGAAAATCAGCAAAATACCTCCCCCCCTGCAATTTTCCAGAAAATATTCACCTTCAAAACAGAGACCACTGGCCAGATCCTCATCTGGTATAAATTAGCATAGATTCATTGATGCCCATGTGCCAATGCTAATTTACACCAACTGAGGGTCTGGCCCTATTGCAGCCTAGTGGATGAAAGAAATATCCAAACAATACAACAGCTAAAATGTTTAGAATGAACTCCATTATGTGGCGTTAAGTATAGCAGTTGCTGAAACGCCTGTTCCAAGTGAAGAGTCAAGGAATACTAGTCATGCTAAAATGAGAATGATGAAAATGGCACATACCAAAGTGTAAGTGTTATATTTTAGTGTAGGGAAAAGATACAAAATGCTCACAATAATTTCATGAAAAATGTAAATTTCCCACACTTTCCTTGTGTGCCAAGGAAAGCCATGCTTTTGGTAGATGGCCCCGTAAAACAGATTATTGTGTTGATAATATCATTCAGATCAAGAACACTATATTTATGGTAAAATACGTAAGACGCTCTATAGATGCCTCCATAAATATGTTTAAAAGAGAATGATTAAGTATACTTAAAGTAGTAAGAAAGATTTGTAGCTAATAGATAATTTCAAGGATAAACCATTTTAATTTAAATATACTTGTACATTCCATAAAAGTGACCTTTACTATACATGTGAAAAATAATACAAAAGTGGATCCTCTAAGCTTCAGTTAAACTATTAATATTCTTCACTTCATCTTCAAATCGAATCATAATATCAAGGCCAGCCAAGCAAGTTAAGTAATAATTTAGCTTATCCATATGAACAACAGGAAATGTACTTTTGTAACCATGTGTGTCTGGATAATGTATTTTACACAGGACAACTTCTCATGGGCCTAGCAGATCAATAGATCTGGACAGTTTATCTGTGAAAGTTTTAAATTGACTTCCCAGGGAATACATTACAAGCAACATTACTGGCTAAAGTCGTATAAAATCCTTACTCATCCATCGTTTCAAGAATCTTTGTTCATACTATACAAAGCACAACTGGGAACACAACTTTAGCTTTATAGCACTTGGTTCTCTCTCTTGGACTTATCCAATACATTTCACACATTGTGCTAATCATTTAACCAGATGATTTTTCTTCTTCTCTCTCTCCCATGATGTTTTCCTTTTCTATCAAGGGCAGACAATTAAAAGATCATTAGGTTTTACTAGTGCTTGTTAATACAAATTCCTTTCAACTTTCTTTTTATCCTCCTTTCATAGCTCAGGTATTTGGGAATCTGAGCACATATTACATAGGAGTAGGGAGGTGCTACTGAAAAGTAAACATAACCATGCTACAGTATTAGGACTGTCACAGCCCCATTGTGTCAGGCACCATACAAATTGTAAGACACAGTTCCTACCCCAGAGAGCTAATAATCTAACAGAAAGACAGAGAAAGTATAGTACAGAGAGATGAAGTGACTTGCCCAGGCTCACCCAGCAGGCCAGTTGCAGATCAAAGAACAGAACCCAGGTCTCTTGACTCCCACTACAGTGCTCTAGGCATTGGCAGTCTCTAAATGACTTCTTGCCATATGCATACTTTAATAGGAAATACTGAATACTTAACCTTTACTTAACAGCGTACGACAATCAGTGGTGGCAAAGATACTACTAGGGTACTTGATTTATTTTATGTTGCTCACTGCTGTTAACTGGTAAAGTTTCCTTGTACATCTGCTCAGTGTGTTTTAGCATAATATTTTAGATTTCCCTTTTTGAGACTGAGCTGGAAAGTTTTGATCCAAACTATATTAGAAATGTTTCTGAGTCTTATTCTGATAGGATAATTGGTGACTGAAATATAGTGCTGAAAACCAGGGGGAGAAAAAGTATGAGAACTTGATGTATGGTACTAAGATGTCTTTGCTTTATTAAATGTAGCACCATATTGACACCTTCAGCTGATACACTGAACAGCTACAGCACAGACAGCAGCAGTACAACATTCCCTGTGCTCCTAAGCCTTTCTACCACCAGCAAAATACATATTAGTAATATGTGAGCAACATCCACCAAGTCCTGTACTGAGACCCATTTAATATTGGTCATCAAAGAGCAATAAGTAACTAAGCGCACTCACTGCTCTAGATTCAATCCAGTGTGACTTAAAGGCGACTCCTGGGGCTATTCAAAGTTTTTTCAGTAGAAAATTGGTGTTTCAACCAAACAGGAATTTTCTAGAAAAGAGTCTGCTTTTTAGGGAAAAAAACATGAATGTGTCAAAAAACTGAAAACCTAAGAACTGAAAAATCAAAACTGCCTAGTTTCTAGGGCCATCCCTGCCCCCTCCAATCTACTGCCATAAAATGAAACTTTGGGGGCAATAAAAACAAAAATTGCATTTGGGATTGAGTTGTTTGGTTGGGTTGGGTTTTTTTTTTTTTTGGATAAAAAGACAAATTTTCTAGTTACAATCTTGATGAAGACAACTTATCCATTTTTGTTAAAATTTCCTGCAGAAAAAAAAAAAATCCAAATGGTTCTAGTGACCCATTACTAAACCACTTTTGCCATCCAGCGTCTCACCCTCAGTAATATGTTTATTTCAAAGACACCCTCCATTCACAAACTACTCTTCATTATTTTTTATTATGACGGCAGTGCCTAGAGGTTGGAGGCCATTTCACTAGACGTGGTACACACACACACACACACAATGACAGTTCCTGCCCCACAGAAGTTACATTCTGAATAGACAAGGGAAAACAGGCATTTACAGGTTTGCAGAATCTGATCCAAACAACCCAATTCCACAAAGCCTAGGGTTGCAGTAGTGGATGCTTATCTCACGGGTTTTCCACTGGTAACCTAATACTGGAATTATTTAAATTCAAATTTAGCTATTCATGCATGCAAGTGCTATTTGTTGATAAGAATATGCTGAATTTCTGAGTCATACAGTTAAATCCTTTAATATGGCATTCACAATCTGTCACCGATATAGTCAGCTTGTTCTTTGTTTATGAGTGTTGTAGTAATTCAGAGTATATTATAAATTGTGCCCTAGGTTAGTTAATCTGTTCACTACACAACATGATTTAGTGAAAATTGCAAGTTAGCTGCAAATCTATTTAACTATCTTATGTAGATTCCTGGCATAAATACATTTGGACAGTAAAAGAAAAAGGATGGATGTCTTAATATTTATCTTATTTAAAATTTTCAAAGGAAATTATATAAACCATGTCTTCAATTTATTACACAACATAAAATGCCGGATGACAAAGTACAAAAACCTCAAGTAAATATAACATGTTTATGAACATACCAAACATTCTGGTACATACAGAGCTCATTGATTAAAAAGCAATATTTACATAGTTACCATAGTGTAAGCTAAAATACCACATTTATTTCCTACTCTAAAAATACTGAGGTCTCTTTCATACTACTGTATTATTAACAGTGGATACGTGTTGCCTCTTTAATGATAAGGACCATATGTCCTAGCATCGATAGGCAGGATTATAATTTATCCATTTTAGCTCTGAGCTATCTATATGTGTTTTATGAATACATGGTCTAGAATATGGTCTAACTCAGTAATATGCCTAGGAGTGCAGATCTGGGGGATGTAAAGATGAAAGAGAACCATTCGCCCAGCCAAAATTTTAAAATATGTAGCAGGTGGCTAACCAACCCTTTAAATCTGAAGTGCTTCTGCTCTAGTTGAAAGCAGACGCTACCATATCTTTGAAGCTGGTCTTTGAAGATAAAGAGACATTTAAAGATTAGAAGAAACAAGACATTTAAAGAGAAAGATATGAGAAAAGACAGACTTTTTCCTGACCAAGCAACAGAAGAAAATAAAGGGCCTGATCCTGCAAATGCTTATGCATGTGCTTAAAGCACATAAACACATAAATAGCTCCATTGAAGACAAAGAGACTACACAGGTGTTAAAAGTTATGCATAAGCGTTTGCAGGATCATGGTCTAAGTTTGTATATAAAAAGAAAAAAGTGTATTTTAGTGGAACTTCTCCCTATATCAAATGCTATTTTTATTTAATGTAGAATTTTCTCTCTTCTTCCTTAATCTCTGCTGCACAGAGTCTGCTAAGGTGGTGAATAAATACTCTTTATAGCAATGGCAGACACACACACACACAAAATTAGAACTGAAACTTCCTTGACGTGGCTAGGAGTCTGGCTGCAGTATGCTTGCCAAAAGCTTGCCGAGGAGATGCATCACCAGCCCTCAGTCTACTAGAGTGCATCTGTGATTTACCTCACTCAAAGATTTCTGAAAATGGACTTCTAAAGAGCTGAAAAATATGCTCCTCAGATTTCATACATTACTTAGAAGCATATTGTGCTGTTCTGACCACAGAGCTCAAAGACAAAAAATGCATGTGTTAGTACTACTGGCATGTATTAATGTCTCTCCTTTAGATCAAGTGGTAGATTTATAATTCTGAGATCCAGAAGTTCCTGGTTCATGTCTCAAAAGGCATGGATTCATCACACTGAAAAAAAATCCTTCATTAGATTAGATTTGCTGCTCCAAATGGATTATCATGCCACAAAGAAACTCTCAGAAATAATCTCCAGGATTTGGTCAGAGGGAGTTGAAGGTACTCAGAAGCTCCCAGGAAATGCTGAGTGGTGCACAGCAGCAGATATTAGGCAGGAAATTAAGAACTGACATACAATAGCCCTATGATCCATCTGGCATAGTATTCTATTTCTAGCAGCAGTCAGTAACAAATGCTTCAGAGGAAGGCAGACCCCACTTTCCCCAGCTCCCATATTTGATCCAAAGTTCACTGAAGTTTAATCTTAAAGTTTGGCACAGGAACAAATGGATATAAACTGGCCATGAACAAATTTGGGCTTGAAATTAGAAGAAGGTTTCTAACCGCCAGAAAGGTGGGGTTCTGGAAAAGCATCCCAACTGGAGTTGTGGGGGGGAAACAACATGGTTAACTTTGAGAGAGAGATGGACAATTTTATGAGTGTAATGGTATGAGATAGTTGCTTGTGATGGTGTGGGGCAGGCCTCTGAGACTCACTTCCAATTTAGATCTTCTGTTCCTTAAAACTCATGCTTCAGGTTTCAGCCAGCCACTGGCAGGGAGCCAAGAAGAGACTCACACTCCCCCCATCTTCATTGTATTCAGTTCTTATTTTTTAATCTCTTTCCTCTAAAGAAGCAGGGATGGTCCTTATAATGTTATCTTACCTCGTGTGGTTGCAGATATTGTATTGATAATTAGCAGAGACTAATACTTTAAAAATATTAATCTCTTTGCCTCAGTAAATTATCCATTTCTAGTACTGTAGTATCTTAGATACAGGTCAGGAAGAGTTGAACCTAATACTTCTGACAACAATAGGACTAGACAAAGGAATGAGTCTGGCTCATTGTGGCTCTAAATAACGTAAACCATCTTTAGAAAAACCGAAGTTTTTATTTTTTACTTAGCAATAATTCAGTTTGACTGTAATGATTCCTCAGTGAGCTTAACAGGGTTTTGGCCTCCCACTATAGACTTCTCTCCATGAGTTGTGAATAGTAGGAAAATACAGTGACATAACTGTTTGCTTAAAATGAAGTAGCATGTATTTATCCATAGGAAAATAGAGAGGAAAAGAGCTAAAATAACAAAAAGCCTGTGCATATTCCACTTAAACCTTAGCCTTGCCAACTTGGCTAGTCCTACTTGTTCTAGACATCTATGTAAAATAACTTGAGTCCAAACTGCTGTAGGCTATTATTTAAATGAAAGATTTAACAGCTTGTGGCAGCAGAAGGTTCTCATCATCAGAGGACAGTAAAGATTACAAAGAAGAAGTTTTACTGCTGCTTGATTAAGTTGCTTGCATTGGCAATCGTGCAGTTATCCTTCCATTTTTAAACAAAGTTGCTGGTATGTTTTACATACACAAAGAGCAATCATATATTTTCTCAATGATGTATTTTAGGTTAAAGGAAATGAAACAAAGCAGAAAAGTCAAGTTTCCAGGAGAACAAACACAATAAGTTGTCTTCCACTAAAAGAAGGCGGTAATAATTCTGCCTAACAAATCAGCAGTTGCCTTTGCAGACAGCAGACTGAGAAACAGCTCTCCAGCTGGTGTAAATCCACATAGCTCTACTGAAGTCAACAGAATGACAATCTGACTTATATACAGCAGCTGAGGATTGGGCACCTAAAATCACAGTTGGGTTTTCTAAAGCACACAATGTTGGCCTAACTCTGTTCTCATCAAAGTCCATGGTAAAAATGCCCATAGAGAGCAAATAAAAGCAAAGTTAGATAAATGGTTAGCATTTCTGAAAATCCCATCCTTAGAAATGCAACACACAAAACCCAACTTCTTAACACCACTGTGATGGCACAAGGGCTTCTAATTATAACCCTATTCACGGATCAAACGTTTAATTCATGGTTAATGGGGATAATATTCTAACTTTTTGGTCCATTTGGTATTTGGCCGTGAAATTAGGACTAAGAACATCAGAAATTCAAACTTGGGTGGGTTCCACCCAGTGGGTTGAATTTCTGTGGGCTTACCGGTAATGGTTAATGAGTGAGGTTGGTAGGGTTCTTTCCCTTGTTCATAAGATTCTTTATGACAAATTTAAGGTTAGTAGGATTTCTATTTGGGGGTGCGGGTAAGTGTAATTTCTGCTTAAGAGTGATTGTTATTTAAAAATTGTGCAGAGACTGGAGTCCCCAAATCAGCAAGGAAAGTGTCTCCCTTACTGTTTTTGTTTTATTCTTCAGAAAGAAAGAAATTGGGAAAATTGAGTGAGCTGCCTGCCTGCCTGAAGTCAGAAATTACCTGATGGAAAGTGCGACAAGAATGGGGTAGTATCTTAGTTTTTAACTACACCCCTTCATAGTGACATCTATATAGTTTGTATATTTTTAAATACGCTAGAATTTCAAACATGGACTCCAATTCTGAGGGGAATATTAGCTCCTTACTCTCCTAAAGGGAAATCTGCACTGGCCTGGCTATTCTCCATGGCTCATGATAACCTCTCCCACCCAAGCAGAGGTCATGGAAACTATTGTGAGGGGAATGACCTTCAAAAGGGAGACAGGAGGACACAGACATTGGGAGTAAGAAGGAACTGGGAAATATCTATTATTTTTATGATTATTGTGCATGCATCTGTGTGTTTATCAGGGCCGGCTCCAGGGTTTTGGCCGCCCCAAGCAGCCAAAACAACAACAACAACAAAAAGCCGCGATCGCGATCTGCAATGGCAATTCGGCGGGAGGTCCTTCGCTCCCAGGCGAAGTGAGGGACCGTCCGCCGAATTGCCACTGAATACCTGGACCTGCCGCCCCTCTCCGGAGCAGCCGCCCCAAGCACCTGCTTGAGAAGCTGGTGCCTGGAGCCGGCCCTGGTGTTTATGATAGAGTTAGATCAAAAGTGGGCTATTAAGGGAACTAAACAGGAAAGGCAACACAGTGGCTTAGTTAAGGAACATACCAGCAGAGACACAAACAATATATCCAAATTAACAACTGTGAAGAGGAAACTTCTCAGCCCCAAGTCTGGTGACATGGCTGTTTTACCAGAGTTGAGAATCTGGAGATCACATGGCACTAACGCTCCACCCTGCAGAAAGGGAGGGGGAAGTTGTCATCTCTTGCAGGGTGACAGTGGCTGACAGCCAGTCAGGGTCTGCAACAAGCAGGCTGTACCTTGGTTTCCAGAAGAAAAGGATGAACAAAACGAAGCCATGTCTACACGGGGGATTAAGGGGAATGCCAAGAATAGTCCAATAGATTTCTTGTTGTAAATCCATTTCTCTGAGTGTTCTGCACCTTTTGGCAAATAAACAATACTTTGATATGAAGAAACTGTGCCTGCATTGCTGCACACTACAGCTTAGTGAATAAGGATTTTTGTTTCAAGTGAAACAAAATGTTTTGTTTAGATTGAGTATTTATAAAAAAATAGAAGGAAATTTCAAAACGGAAAGTAGTCTTAAATCAAAAATCAAAATGTTTTCTTTCAAAAATATCCAAATGAAATGTTCAGATTTTTTTCAGAATTTTGGTTTAGGGTTCTTTGTATTGAAACAATTCAGTAAATCAACATGAATGTGCAAAATTTTAGTTGACCTGAATCTGCACTTTTGGGTAAAAAAATGTTTTAAGCAAAAAATTTCATCCAGCTCTTTTGAACACTATTCCTGTCCACAGGCTCCCGAATGGAAATTCTTCCAGGTTACAAGCCTGTTGGGCCTGATAGATATCACAATTACCTACCAAGGTCCGAAACCCAGAGCTGTAGTTACAGACTATCACATTCTGGGGCATAGTCCAGAGGAGCGAGAGGTTGTGTCACCAACTGCCCTGCAATGTTGGGTGCCTCACCATGCTTTGCTGCTGTAGCTCCCAACCTGGACCACTCACAAACAGCATGCAGATCACACCCTGGGTGTCTATGTATAGCCGCAGCCTGCCAACATCACTCCACCCTGTGGCTTCCACCAGCCTTGATAGCCCCTTGGAGGGTGGGTGACCCCAACACACTTCCAGTCCTGAATTTTCCTAAAAGCGGTGTTCTGCACTGCCCAGCTCTCTCCTGGAGAGTTCAGATATTACAGGTCTGTTGCCTGTCAATATGCAACAGTTTGCTACCTTAACTGGAGTTACCCAAACAATTCAGTTTAAACACAACACTGGATTAGTTTTGATTAAAAAATAAAAAGTTCATTTAACTACAAAGAAATAGATTTTAAGTGAATACAAGTATAAGGCATTAAAGTCAGAAATGGTTACAGGAGTTAAAGTTTTTAGTAGCGAAGATTTAGGATGTAGGATGTAGGAGTCTACTACAGGCCACCTAACCAGGTGGAAGAGGTGGACAAGGCTTTTTTTAAACAATTAACAATCATCCAAAGCCCAAGATTTGGTGGTGATGGGGGACTTCAACTATCCGGATATATGTTGGGAAAATAACACAGCAGGGCACAGACTATCCAACAAATTCTTGGACTGCATTGAAGACAACTTTTTATTTCAGAAGGTTGAAAAAGCTACTAGGGGGGAAGCTGTTCTAGACTTGATATTAACAAATAGGGAGGAACTCATTGAGAATCTGAAAGTAGAAGGCAGCTTGGGTGAAAGTGATCATGAAATCATAGAGGTGATAGGTAAGATCCCATGAGAATCAAGACTGAGGGGAAAAACTGAGGAGAGTTGGCAGTTTTTCAAAGGGACACTATTAAGGGCCCAAAAGCAAGCTATTCCGCTGGTTAGGAAAGATAGAAAATGTGGCAAAAGACCACCTTGGCTTAACCACAAGATCTTGCATGATCTAAAAAATAAAAAGGAGTCATATAAAAAATGGAAACTAGGACAGATTACAAAGGATGAATATAGGCAAACAACACAGGAATGCAGGGGCAAGATTAGACAGGCAAAGGCACAAAATGAGCTCAAACTAGCTACGGGAATAAAGGGAAACAAGAAGACTTTTTATCAATACATTAGAAGCAAGAGGAAGACCAAAGACAGGGTAGGCCCACTGCTTAGTGAAGAGGGAGAAACAGTAACAGGAAACTTGGAAATGGCAGAGATGCTTAATGACTTCTTTGTTTCGGTCTTCACCGAGAAGTCTGAAGGAATGCCTAACATAGTGAATGCTAATGGGAAGGGGGTAGGTTTAGCAGATAAAATAAAAAAAGAACAAGTTAAAAATCGCTTAGAAAAGTTAGATGCCTGCAAGTCACCAGGGCCTGATGAAATGCATCCTAGAATACTCAAGGAGCTAATAGAGGAGGTATCTGAGCCTCTAGCTATTATCTTTGGAAAATCATGGGAGATGGGAGAGATTCCAGAAGACTGGAAAAGGGCAAATATAGTGCCCGTCTATAAAAAGGGAAATAAAAACAACCCAGGAAACTACAGACCAGTTAGTTTAACTTCTGTGCCAGGGAAGATAATGGAGAAGTAATTAAGGAAATCATCTGCAAACACTTGGAAGGTGGTAAGGTGGTAGGGAACAGCGAGCAAGGATTTGTAAAGAACAAATCATGTCAAACCAATCTGATAGCTTTCTTCGATAGGATAACGAGTCTTGTGGATAAGGGAGAAGCTGTGGATGTGGTATACCTAGACTTTAGTAAGGCATTTGATACGGTCTCACATGATATTCTTATTGATAAACTAGGCAAATACAATTTAGATGGGGCTACTATAAGGTGGGTCCATAACTGGCTGGATAACCGTATTCAGAGAGTTGTTATTAATGGTTCCCAATCCTGCTGGAAAGGCATAACGAGTGGGGTTCCGCAGGGGTCTGTTTTGGGACCGGCTCTGTTCAATATCTTCATTAACGACTTAGATATTGGCATAGAAAGTACGCTTATTAAGTTTGCGGATGATACCAAACTGGGCAGGATTGCAACTGCTTTGGAGGACAGGGTCATAATTCAAAATGATCTGGACAAATTGGAGAAATGGTCTGAGTTAAACAGGATGAAGTTTAACAAAGACAAATGCAAAGTGCTCCACTTAGGAAAAAAAAGTCAGTTTCACACATACAGAATGGGAAGAGACTGTCTAGGAAGGAGTACGGCAGAAAGGGATCTAGGGGTTATAGTGGACCACAAGTTAAATATGAGTCAACAGTGTGATGCTGTTGCAAAAAAGCAAACATGATTCTGGGATGCATTAACAGGTGTGTTATGAGCAAGACATGAGAAGTCATCCTTCTGCTCTACTCTGGTTAGGCCTCAGCTGGAGTATTGTGTCCAGTTCTGGGCACCGCATTTCAAGAAAGATGTGGAGAAATTGGAAAGGGTCCAGAGAAGAGCAACAAGAATGATTAAAGGTCTTGAGAACATGACCTATGAAGGAAGGCTGAAAGAATTGGGTTTGTTTAGTTTGGAAAAGAGAAGCCTGAGAGGGGACATGATAGCAGTTTTCAGGTATCTAAAAGGGTGTCATAAGGAGGAGGGAGAAAACTTGTTCACCTTAGCCTCTAAGGATAGAACAAGAAGCAATGGGCTTAAACTGCAACAAGGGAGGTCTAGGTTGGACATTAGGAAAAAGTTCCTAACTGTCAGAGTGGTTAAACACTGGAATAAATTGCCTAGGGAGGTTGTGGAATCTCCATTTCTGGAGATATTTAAGAGTAGGTTAGATAAATGTCTATCAGGGATAGTCTAGACGGTATTTGGTCCTGCTATGCGGGCAGGGGACTGGACTCGATGACCTCTCGAGGTCCCTTCCAGTCCTAGAATCTATGAATCTATTTTACCTTGAACCAAGTCAAGTTTAATTTCTTTCCATATGTTCCCAGCAACAGAGCTGACCAAATTATCCGACCAGGATACCCCCCCATACCCAAAGGGCTGGTTCCTTTGCCTTCTTAGGTAAAAAAAAAAAGGGGGGGGAATAATAGATCTTGGTGTGTTTTTGGCCTTCACTTTTATAGTCCGGTCAGTATAAAGTTCCCTTATATTTGTCAGACTGCACAAATCATGTCACAGAGTGGCTTTTATATTGGCTATGGCATCACGGGCACGATTGTTGCAGCACGACAAATACCAGAGAAGGCTCATGAACAGAACAATGACCTGTACAATGTGTTTGTTGAGCTGACCAAGGCCTTTGACTTGGTGAATCACAGGGGACACTCCTTCATAAATTTGGTTGCCTGCAGAAGAGGATTACTGTCATCCGTTCATTTCATCATGGCCAGAGTGATGGAGTGTGGTGACTCATCAGAAGCCTTCCCGTCACCAAGAGCATCAAACAAGGATCCATAATGGCTCCAGTCCTCTTTGCCATTGTCTTTTCTGCCATGGTCTTGTTTGCATTCCAGGTCTTTTATAGAGGCGTACACATCTGGTTCAGATTGTATCGGTGTCTTTTCAATCTACAGCAGGTATATTATAGATACATTTGTATGTGTGCAGTACATAAAAAAACTTATGTAGGGTATATTTTGGCCCATTTTCCATAAGCCAAAACCTGAGTAACCATGTTTCTGGGCAAAAATGCAGGCTAGAGCACCAACCCTCAGATTGCTTCTGTGCTACCAGAGCTGTATCGAGATCCAGATGTGGGAAGCTCTACAGGGAGAAGCCACAAAGTTGCTCAGCCCCATCAAATACAAAGTTTGTGAGACTGAGTCCCACTGCCATACAATATAACTGAAGTGAGAGTGTGGTTGTGGGGCTGGAGAGGGGAGGTTATCTCCACTGATGGCCTTGCATAGAAGTAAGTTTTCCCTGCTCAAGTAACAGCAGAGGACATGCTGAGGGACCAAGATCACTAGAGATGAGCCTGTTGAGGACAACCCATGCAAGTATCTTCCCTGCTACATACAGCAGTGAGATTCCACAGTGGTTGCCATCACTAGATATGCTTCCCTTTATTTTGCATAGTTGGACTATGAAAGCATCCTTATATTCCGGGGGCATGGCACCCCATTCCCATATAGTTGTACACACATTTTACATGCACAATATACATGCACACATTTCAAGATCACATATTTTATATATAAAGCATGAATCATCCGTTCGTAAAATGAAGATGATGCAGTAATTGAGTTTATGGACTTCAAAAATGCAAAGAGATTGTTTGTCAAAATCTCCCAGATATGCCCTCTCTAACAATTGATCCACATTCCCACTTAAACACTACATTCAAAGAATGTTAGAGATGTGCCAGAGTGTTGATATCAAAGAAATTCACAAAGTGAAAACACAACATAAGTAATGTAAAAGCTTCCTTGAACTTGCTCGTCAGCTTTGTGAGAGGCACATCACTGAGATCCTGAAAGAAATTACTGCAGCTCTCTGTTTGAAGCTGAGTGTTATTGACCAGATACATTTGGAGATCTTCCAACTTGTTAAAGGTGCCAATGATTCATGTATGCAATTTTGGAAGAAAGAAATGAGCTTCAATGGCTTGTTTGATTTTTCTGTCAGAAAGTCAAGTTGCCACTTGAAGTTGTTCAGTACTACTGTCTTTCTGAACATGCTGAGAGGCTTAGGTGAGAGATGATAAAACTATGCTGCCAAACAACCCATCTTCAAAAAATCTCTCATTATAATAAAACTGTACCCCGTGACAAATCTAACTTTAACCCAAGAAATTCTTCATGCTTTTTCTGGTATCACTGGGCTAGAATTGTCCAAACCCACATCTTTTTTTAAACAATCGAAGCCAAGGATTACAGGAAAGGTCCTTACATTTCATTCTAAAGTTTGCACCTCCTCAAAAGGTTTGCTGAATGATATACAGGACACAAAGTTTGTAACGCATGACAAAGGATGCTATGTATTTACAATTAAAAAACAAGACAGACAAGGTACACAGAAAGCTTTTGCAGGGCAGTTTAGAAAGCACATTTCTTGTTCAAGTCAGTTCCTCAGTTTGTAACAACTTTCACAATATATAGGGACAGGGTGATTAAAGTGGCCTGATGCAGAAATAGTGTATCAGCCAAGCAACCCTAACAAAACCAAAACACAAACAAAAAACAACTCTCCCTCCCCACCCCCTCAAAATGCAGGTGTGACATTTAACAACACAGCTTCTTTTATTGTCACTTATTTCATCAGTGTTCATTCCAGATGCTTCACACACAAAAACTTTGTCAAACTTTTAATCCCTGTACTTTGTAGATATCAGAAATAGATGGGAATAGAATCATAGAAATGTAGGACTGGAAGGTACATTGATAAGTCAACTAGTCTAGTCACCTGCACTTAGGCAGGGCTAAATATTATCTAGACCATCCCTGATAGATGTTTGTCTAACCTGTTCTTAAAAATCTCCAATGATGAAGATTCCACAACCTCTGTAGGTAATTTTTTTCAGCGCCTAACCACCCTTACAGTTAGGAATTTATTTTTCCTAATGTCTAAACTAAATCCTAACAATTTTTTAAATCTTTCCTCACAGGTCAAATTTTGTAGACATTTAATAATTTTTGTTGCTCTCCTCTGGACTTTCTCCAATAGCTCCTCTCAATTGTCTACTGGTACAAAAAAATGTTCTCAGAAAGGAATGGTTGCATATTATTCTATAAAAGTGGTTATACAGATTATTTGCTCAGGCACAGTGGAAAAAATGAAATACATTGACCTGGAATGCATGATTTGAGAGATCCTGTGGGAAATCTTCATTATAATTAAGGAAAGATAAATTGGTTTGGTAAACAACCACCATCCTGAATCTCAGCCCCAAAAGATAACTGGTACACATCTCATATTCTCTAGGGTTTAGCCTTTGAGATTTGAAGGCATTCTTGAACAAATAGATGTTAGTGTTGGGGATAATATCAGTAAAGATGGAAGCAGGGATATGGAAGGCTGTTGAAAGTTAATGGGTCAGTTGTGTAGTACATGAAAGAGAAATGAATGTAAGGAAAGTGTTAGCATCAGATGCTAAACAAAACATGGTTATGCTATTGAAATACCCCTGCCTGATGATCTACTTAGCAAAAGTACTCTACTTGTTGATGGGGAGGAAAAAGAGGTGATGCTTCCATGCCCCTGTTCATCATTGTGGTATTTGGAACACCTCACACTGCCTACTTATATTATGAATCATGTTTCTGTTTAGCCTGTTCTTCTTGCTTTACATCCATCCAACACGTTCAGAGTATAGAGTGGCACACTGATCAGCAGGAGATGCTCTTGGAGCAGACCTAGTATGTTGGAAACATATAGGGGATTCTTACCACTAGGATAGAGGAGAAAAGGAAAAAGAAGTGGGGTACTAAGGTATAACATCTAGGTAGGGTAAGAAGGAGAAAAGGGATCATAATAGTGACAGAAGAAAGGGATAATAATAATGGGGGGAGACACCAGAGAAATATGTAGGGGGATTGGAACAGGTGTGTTGCAGAGGGGAAGGGACGCTGAGTATCAGATAAGCAAAGGGAGTGTGAATACCATCTCTCTTTCTATGATCTTCACTTCCCAGAGAATAACAAGGAGTCTGGTGGCACCTTAAAGACTAACAGGTTTATTTGGGCATAAGCTTTCATGATAAAAAACCCACTTCTTCAGATCTGAAGTTGCCACTTGTAGTTGTTTAGTACTACTGTCTTTCTGAACATGCTGAGAGATGAGGTAAGGTTATGCCCAAATAAATCTGTTCGTCTTTAAGGTGCCACCGGACTCCTTGTTATTTTTGTGGATACAGACTAACACAGCTGATACTTGACACCTTCCCAGAGAATGTATTCCTTGTTGCAGAACAGGAAGAAGATGAGAACATGCTTCTTATGGGTTGTAAATACTAAGAAAACACCTGCATTCAGGCTTCACCCTCTAAAGGGGAGCGAAGAACTGCACAAAACATCATCCACGCTAGCAAAACGACCAGGAACATCAACAACCAACTCAAGGAAATGATTGTAGAATGATGGAGTCGTTCAACAATGACTTCCAAGGATTCAGTTCTGCTCCCCTCAATCATTTTATGTAGAATCTTATTCTGCAAAGAGTCCCATTTAAACACATGGGATTCTTTGCAGAGTAAAACACCACAGAACATGAATAACATGGGGGCAGAATCCAGCTCAATAGAAATAAAATTTCCTCCCATAAATTAGAAGTAACAAGTTCTAGTCATCATCAGAATAGGGAAACATATGCATTAATACCTGATCAACTGAAACCAAATTTGAGACACACAGATGGGAAGCTGGGGCCCTAATCTCAGAAATGTATAAAGAAGACATCATAAGGTTTTGATAAATAGTGGATTGCCACAACAGAACACAGTGAATTAATCCTCTTTGCAGATCACAGCAGTAAAGTACAAGGAAAATAAAATTACTCAGAGAAGGATTTTCTAAATGAACAGCTGACAATAAGCTAACGTATAAATAGGCAAAAATAAGCAAGTGTGCGATTTGCTGCATTTCCTTTCTGGTTTTGTTTTATATTGCTGTAGTTAGAGGTTTGTATAAATGTTCTGTTGCTTTCAAGATGGCAATGATTAAACATGTTATATAGCAAGAAAAGAAGAATAGTGATTACATTGCTTCTGGAAAGCTCAGTCAGTTATGCTATTACATATAACTGCATCCAGGGACTCAGGAGATGGATTCAAAGTGTAGGACTGACTTTGGGGAGTAAAATGATGCAGTCACAGGAAGTTTTGGTGTTTGAAGAAAGCTTTTAACAAGAGGCAGTGACCAGTCAAACTAACCTTTCATGAAGGCTGGCAGATTGAAAAATTATTAATCTAATCAAATAGCAATAGTCAGAGAAAGTGAGATGTCCTGGGATTCTTTTAAACTCTGTAAGATACTGTGATAATGGGGGAAGTATCTATCATCTAATAAATGGTGTGTCTACTTGTCTTCCTAGGGAAATATTGGAAACCCATCATATGAATCAGTGAAGCCTAGACTGGCTGAAGCACTCAAAAATATACTGTAGAAAAACTCTTCTCTGACTTTGGTATTAGGTCATCTCTAATCTTTTGAGTACTATGATTCTATTTATATAATTTTCTTTTTTCCTGAAGAGGCCTGAAGTCATTTAATATGCATCTATCTCCTAACAAGCAGGTTTTACAGACAAGGGGCTGCATTCAGAGCCAGTGGTGCAAGAAGCAACAGAAGCTACAGTGGCAGTAGGAGGCTGAAAAACGATACAGTAGCTGGAAAGGTGTAGAACCACGGTTGCCAACTTTCGCTTGGTAAATAAGTGTCTCAAGTTCCACATTAAGCCAAAAATCAAGCTAATCCCCTTTCAAAACAAGCCAATCCCTAAGAACCCCAACACTCTATGTGACTAGATCCCCCTGGCGTGCAGTCTGGGATGGTGGTGGGCCCACTGTGCACTCCTGACTCTCTCCCTCTCCTTGACTCTGCTTGCTGGGAGTCGATAAAAAAAAAAAAAAAAAAAAAAGAAGCAACAAGCTACAAGCCAAAAACTAGCCAACAAGCAACTCACAAGCCAATTAAGCCAAAAACAAGCCCAATTTCTGCATTTTTTCCGTGGGGTTGGCATGTCTGTGTATAACATGATGGTAGCATCTGCAAAAGAATTAGAGCTATTCAACATTTTTCAAACCAAAAGTTTTAGTGGAAATATATGGCTTATTTTCTAAAATGGGAGGTTTAGTAAGAATTCTTTGACTTTTTCAATTTTTCTGGTTTTTGCATCATCATCAAAATTGTATTGGTAAATTCATGTTTCCCTTAGTATTTTGAGAGTGGCTTTGACAGCATTTTTAATTTTTAAGAAATTGATATAAGAACATTGGGGGGGGGGGCTAAAAAATTGGGTCTGCTTTCACCCTGGAAATGAAACGAAAACGGAATGAAAATAGAAACTATTTCAATATTTCATGATGCTGTTTTAAAAATGTTTGGGCTCAGTTCTGAAAGGGACTAGGCTTACTCCAAGGTCAGTGTAAGAAAACCAGCAGAGGTGCTGCAGATGGTGCTGCTTCAAAAAATCCTCACATGACTCAGTCATTTTATTGTAATCAAATCATAAACTCATGAGCAAGCATTGCTGGGCTGGCATATCACCGTATATTAATATAGAAAAGGTGTTATCTACACAGAACCCAGCAGCCGTGCAAGGCTTAGTTATAGTATAACAGCAGCTGGAGGTTGGTAACCCATCCACACACTAACACATACCCTTAGAGATGCCACAGGATCTGAGGTATACAGTGAAAACTACAACTAACATAATTAATTGCTGAGCAGTAGTAAGAATTTATATGTCCTAACTTTAGTCACCTGACACTATTTGGAAACTGCTCTTTTTCCTGTCTCTGCACTCTCTCTGACCATGTTAATGAGGGTAGCCATCCTGCTAAGGGAACTGACAACACTGCAGTGGGCGACAATATTACTGGCATGAAGCTGTAGCTGTGAAATGAAAAGCCTGTTTCCACAGTAGTTTTGTGTGATTTGCATTTTAACTCATTCCTATGTAACTGAATGCAGAAGATACCCTCCAGCTAGTATATTTTAGTGCAAAGAGTCCTATTTTTCTGCAAGGAAGATTTAGGGAGACTTGGATTTAGGTGCTCAGAATGATCTTGTCCCCACTCTAACAAAACACACGATTATTAGGAAGATGGGCTATCATACTATGCACCTTAAACACTATCCTATTTCTCATCTGGGCCAAAACACAGCATGGCCTTGCTGTTTCAAATGCATTTTACGTAATGTGTTTCTTCTATAGCCACTCTCTACTCAGCCCAACCCAGAGACTAACCATTTCCATAAACCAAACCAAGGCCAATCTTGATCTTGGCAACTACAGATCTCAGGTGGGGACCTTGGCAGAAAGCCACCCCAGTCTTCCCCATGTGAGTAGCTGAAATTGAGGTTCAGAATATGTGGATATTTGTAGACATTTGCCACTTTAGAATTGCCATTGTACATGATCTCACATTGGCATTTTGGGGATGCAGAACCAATACACCATTTAGACAGCTGGTTACAGTTCAAAGGATTCCTCCCACAGTAGCTTGCCACAGCATGGCATCTGTGCAGATTTAAATTTCTGCTGAAGTCATTCACCTCCTTACACGATTCAACTGATGTAACTTCAAGTTAATTAGATTTACACCTCCTTATCCCAAGGCATCTAATCTTGTCTAGGGCCTTGAAGTCTAGAGATCTTGGAATAAATCCATTCTTGGTGTAACTTCTGTAGATTTGAAACCCTGTATTCCAGCTAAGAATTTGGCCCCAAATTTCTAGACTACTAAAACATCATTTTCTCACTAATTTTGTATGACTTTTTATTTATATTTTCCAGTTGCCTTTGTCAAGTTCTTTGGATGTATTAAAATTTAAAAACACAGGACTCAATACTAAGCATATACAAGCTAAACTTTAAATATTGAAGTATTGCCTTAAAGGTAAGCATGTGTGTGAGTATTTACAAAACGGAGGCCATAGACATGAAACAAGCCAATTCAAAAAAACAGACTTTGGAACAAAAACAGACCAACTGAGAACACCCCTAACTCCCAATGGGCTTTATCCCACTATCATCTCAATCCCAATCAATCGCCTCACCCCCAGGAAATGCCGGAAGGAGAGGGAGTCTTTTAGTCTGTACTGAATGTCACACAATCCATGTTCTGAGAAGGAAATTCTCTAGCAAAGGATCTCTTACAGAGATTATGCTGCTGCTGCCGCCACCACCCCACTTCCATTTAAACCAGGCAGCTGTTAGCTCATATAATAGATTTAGTAGCTAGTTTAATAATCTGAGCAGATGCCCTACTCACTGTAGCAGCTCTTCTTCCCACCAAGAGGCACATGGATTTTGTTTTTCTGGAACTCTGTTAAGCTTCCACGCAGCTGCCACTGACAATTTTGCACTGGGAGATAAAGAGATTAGAGAACTCTCAGAATCCTTTCTTCCTAGTTTTGTTTTCCCCTTAATCTCGCTCTTCCATTTTAGATAGTAATCATTTACAAAGGCTGAAGTCTATATTTTAGCAAATTATGCCAGTTGTGCAGGAGACAGCAGCCTCTGGAAAACATGAGCACTGGTAAGACAATCTTGAACAGATGTGTCCAGCATTTTGTGCCAGCTTCTGAGCCATTGAAAACAGTGCCGCCCCTTGAGAAGTGCTGCCCCAAGCACATGCTTGGAACACTGACTGTAAATCACCATCGCTCCACTGAAATCTATAGAGCGATGCTGATTTGCACCAGCTGAGCCATCACGTCTAAATGCTCTCTGTTTACACAACAGTGCTAACACAAGGAGAAGGATTCAACAAAGAAGGGGATTCTGTTTTGGGTTGTGTGTTTGCTTTTTTTATTTTTGGGTAACAATCCTCTTCTTTGGAGGAGGTGAGTAAATATTCAGCTACAGCAAGTCAGAAATTCTTACTAGACGTTTTATAAACTTGTGAAATGACTCAGCAAGAAACAAACATCCACAATCAGCCAGAAGTAAAGTGATAACATAAAAAGCAAGGGTTTCTAATTTGTGATCTATCCCCCCACCCCTAATCTAGAACCTACCTTTCCACAAACACTCCTCAGCTCTTTGCCCAATCAGCCACCCTTATAGCCTTCCTCCTGAGCACCTGTGAAACAGCCAGGGGGAGCTAAATTGAGTTAACCCTTTATTTACCAAGGACCAGGAAATGCTCTATACCCATTCTGAAGGTGTCTTCTCTAGAGAGGCAACAAGATCAGGTGAAAGTCTTGCCCTCTTCCAGATCTTTTAGTTCATTCACTTTATAAAGATTCCCCCCTCCTCCTTAGCTACATTTCAAATGAGAACATAAATTCACCTAGTTTTTTATGCTGAAGGATTATAAGGAATACCCTCTCCCCCCACAGATAAGTTTTTATTTTAAGGGAAGGTATCTGGCTCTAACTTCACAAGGTTTCACTTCAAAGGTCATTACTGCTGCAAGTGGCTCATGTTCATTACATGATTGAACATGTACAAATCAGACATGGGGTGGTCATCTATATACATCTTACTTTAGATGAGTATGGGGAGTCTTACAATTGAGAAGAGATGTTTGTGTGTGTTGGGGAGTATTTCATGCTATGGATCAGCTTTAAGGCCTTGCTTAAAGCATCTAGACTGTAGTGACAAGGAACCAATGGAAAAAAGAGTGAAAGAGAAGATTCAGTATTCTCCAAGTATTCAACTCCAACGCCTAGCTTTTAAAGCCCCTTTATTAAACTCCAGTGCTTTCCCCTGGGGGCTGGAACGGGGGTGAAGATCTCATATGTACTCATATACAGATAAAACACAAAAATGTTAATCAGAGGCAATGGGGAACTAAAAATCACCCTAATGTAATTAAAGGACTAAAAATATGTTAATAAATCTTTTAAATAAATATGTCACTGATGGCCCAAGACCATTTGCCATTGCTCTCCAATCAAATTGTTGAATAATGCACACATTGTTGGCATCATCTGTCAAAAACTTTACAAAGCATCACAAAAAAAAAGTCACATTATTCTAGTGCTAAGTAGAAGGATGAGAGAAGACAGCCTGGATTGCAGCATATCATGACAGAACTCAGCAGGGATCTCTACAGGAAATGTTACAAAGCATATTTCATTTGAAGCAATGAACTTTAATGGGAATTTCATTTTACACATGAATGTACACTGTGAGTAATCTTCAGTCTGTTTATTCATCAGCTAGAAATCAGGCTTAGAATGTGAAGGTGACACGAACAGTGAAATTTATGTTCCTGAAGTGTAAGAAAAATTGGTATTAACCTTTTAATGATGTTTCATTCAAACCTGATTTTTATTTTAGAAGATACATCATTATTTGCTAAAACAATCCATTTTATTTACTCTGGGATATTAAGCAGGAGAAGAAATACAAAGGCAAAAATAAAGTATCAGTGATTTTGTGCTAGATACCTACCCTATGTGTTCTGAGGCAATACTCTAAATGACACGAACAGCAAGTTCATCATCCCAGCAAAGCAAAACTTAATACAGCTTTTGTACATTTACCCCAAAGGTCTATTTGTTGCTTTTGATACACACACACACACAGCTTCCATTGCCCCATTTTTCCAAAGCATCTAAAATAGCCTCGGTAAATATACTATGAATTTTTTAAATATCACTTAGCAGAGGGAGGGAAAGGGGCAGTTGGCTGACTCAGGTGATTGCTAATGGAAGTACAGAGTAGCTCTGTGTAAACTATCTGAAACCAGGGGCAAGGCAGGGATACTTCATGCTACCAGGGGCAAGGTAGGGAATATTCCAACTCAAACTCAGGGTGTGTGAAGCACAAGAGTTGAAACCAGAAGAAAATTCAAATGAACCCATATAAACCAAAACTGTTGCATTATAATAAACATGCCTCTGTCGTTAGATCACCATTATGAATACTGAATAGGTCAATAATAACTGAAAATTATTTTGATGTGATAGTTCTTTGGTGGCTTATATGAAGTTATTATGCAGTGTCACTCAGTCCATTTACTAGGTCTTCACATCACAAAAACCATCCTATCTAGCATGTGAGCTTCCCCCCTGCTCTAAACACAATACAAAAGCTCTAGCAGATCAGAATTTACCCCTTTCTTGGGATTTGGTTTTATTCAAAGAGGGAGCTCAAAATAAAACAAAATGCATCCCCGTCTATTTCCCAAAGCTCCCTGGGCTGTTCTCTAAGAATTCCTTAGCCCACACCTTGAGTACTGTCCCTCTGCAGAGCCATCCCCATCTCCCTCATATTCAGGTGTCTTTCACGCAGGCACAGCCATCCAGTTAAGGCAATAGTTAGTAATCTTCTTGGAAGTAGCCACAGATGTGCTCAAACTTCTCTCATATACTTAAAGATGTTCCGCAAGCTCATGTTAGCATTCACCCTACTTCCCCCCAGTCCCCAGAAGGCAAAAAAAGGGAATCATATAGAGGTAAAATCATAAAAATAGGAAGAATGTGAAGACAGACATATCTGGCACTATCCTATGGAGGAATAAAAGCAACACAACCACTATGAATTAGCCTTCTTATAAAGCAACTGGCAAAGAAAAAGGTGATCTCACCTTGCCAGATTGGAAGATATAAAATATATTTGCTTTACCACACACAGTCTGGGAATTGCATCCATTAAATTCATGAACAAATAGTGGCCCCATTGAACAAGAAATGATACAGTTGATCAAACTAACCACATTACCCACCTACCTAAAACAAAAATTACCTACAGTAGCTAAACCTAGCCCAGTTCTAATAGTTGCAAAACTGCCATCAGATCAGAGACTCTGTATTGTAGGGATAGAAAATTGTCTAACTCTTCTAATTGTAGGCCTTACACAATTGGAACCAGACACAGAAAATAAATTCTTTAAAAATTGAGGAACTTAAGAGTTTATTGAGAACCAAGCCTGTTTGCAAAACAAATGAATTTCTACTCTGAGTGCATTAAGCAAAAATATATAATAGAAAAGCATTTTTTGTATCTATTATTACAAGACTTTGTACTTAAGTTTTCTCCATTGGCCTTCTGACATCTCACCCAATAGCCAGTTGTCTCCAATAACTAGTCTGTTACTTCAGATTCTACCCTTTACTGCAAATGTTCAAGCAATAACTTGTCTAGAGTGGAGAAGAAACTTCATCACTAAACTAGAAGAAACCAACTAGTTAGCTGCTTAGAAAATTGAGGCATTGTTGAGAATAGACAGGGCTGGTTGTTTGTCATGCTGTCACAGAATGTATGATATTGCCTTTTTTTTAAAAAAAGTCACAGATATTTGAGATGAGCTTCTGCAGTATTAGCTAGTACAGAGTCACAAGCAGAGCTGAGAAACAGTGTGCAGGTGCAGTATGGATCCCAGGCAGATTCAGAAGTGAGATGGAGAGCAGCAGTGTGTGGAATTGTACCTTTGAGAGGCGCTGGCAAGAGCTGGTTGGAATGGGTTGTTATGCTAGGTGGAGGTTCATATTATGTATGCAATGCTCTGACACCACAAGCAGAATCAGCAGAGGATTGAGTGACAGTAGAAACATGTGAGTGCATACTCAATGCAGTGAAGCAGAGAGCCAATGTATACACAAAGCCTGAGAATGGCCTTTTAAGACAAATATGCAGTTCCCATACCTGGCATTGCAATCCTGGGATGGAGCATACTTAGTGTACCTGGAATCTTTAGAGAATTTTGCTGCCAAACTCTAAGAAGTCTCCATAGAGCATGTGAGAGCTGAGATTTTTCCAGAGGCTTATAACTTGGCCAATTTGGGGCACCTTTACTCAGGAATAGCAAAGGGTACATTCCTGACACTAAGATGATCCCCAGCACACATACATTACCAAATTCCAAGCCTCTGCTTCAAAGCATAGATGCCTTAGAGCTTTTCAATGGAATAATTGTAAGATTTTTTTGAATATGGGTAAAACAAAATATTTTCCCCTCATCTCATTGTCAGAAATAACAACCATTTTAGTTGAAACTTCCCAAAAAAATGCAGCCTGAGGCAGACATCTGGCATAAAAAAAGCCAAACTCATCTGAATTATTAGTTTGGCAAACTTATGAGCAACTGAAAACACGGTCTTCTAATGGGAAGTGTTGGGAAACACCTTAACTATAAGTGGTGATACCTGCATCACCTAAAATATGTCTCTGTGTGCATGTGTTACACTTGCTGGCAAAATAAACTGTCATAGCCTGAGAGCTATGAGCCTGATCCAATACCTATTGAAATCAATAAGTTTTCACTGACTTCAAAGGATCATACCCTATACCTCTAATGTCCAGGACCTCTTATCCCCAGGATACACATATACTTCTCAAGCATCCTAAAAATCATTTACAAATGATTGTGTGAGTGCAATATTATATGAGTCATACATTATTCTGTTCTCTGACAATTACCATCAAACTACTGGCATATGCTTTCTGGATTTAAATCCAGAAATTTTATATTAATCTGATTGGAGGAGATCCACAACCTTTGTTATGAATGCTAGTAGGCATTCATTGTACGACTGAATTGCATGAAAGAGATTTGGAGGCAGCTAATTGATTCTTCTTAATTGCCAAGGAAACAAATTTGGAATCTTTCAATAGCCAGTGCCAGGCCCACCCTCAGTCATTGGAAATTAGCATACAAGAACTGTTTTAAATTGGCAAATCTCATGCGTCCTTTGAGTAACTCCTATGCTACGTGATTATGGGTCATATTTAAATGGGGAATAATCTTCAGTGCTTCAACAAGTGATTTAACTAAGCTGCATATATAAATAAGACTCTTTGCAGACATTGGACCCCTGAAAATCTACATCTCATCAAAAGGACAATCCGCTATCTCTCCCTGAACCATGGAACCAATTAAGTACAATAGCCAATACACATTAAAGTTTTATAAAGTAATGGCCATATCTTAGGCTGCCTCGCATTATAAACATCCAGATTACATTCCAAAAACTAAGTAATCTTTATCACAACTACTTGTAAAATATCATTATACTTTCTATGTTTCTGCTTTCATCAAATATTGCAGTATAAATGGGAGGAAAGGGGGACAATTCAAGCCCAAGACTTTACCGCAAACTGTACCTGCTGTAGTGAACTCATTTCTTCTTTCCTAATTATTTCATTTTCATGGTACAGCTAGAATAAAAAGGTGGTTCACCTCAAAAGGACTCAAGGAGTGTGAGAAGGCTGTTAAGGATTTTTGTTTGCTCTCCCAGAAGCAGGAAGTACTGGAAATCTAGTGAAGAAGCTTGTTCTCATAAGATTTCCAGTTCAAGTTCACAGATTCTCACAGGTCTGGTTAGGGAGGATAAATATCCAAACCTTTGGTGTGTATCTGAAATCATTTTTTGAGTGTTGCCTATCACAAACATGTAACATGTTTTGAACCATTGCTGCTTATAATCTTGGGCACTAAAGAAGCTTTGGATTTCATGATTTGCTATGACTTCAGAAAAAAATGTTTTGTGAGCATTTACTAGTTTTAGCTGCAGGATAATGAGAGTATGCATTTCATTGTGTACAAGTGACCTTGCATATCAGCCATTATTCTAGCTATGATCCAGCTTCTCTCTTAATGCAACATCTGGAAGGTTTGAATGATGTTCATTACATTTGGATTTTTAAAGGGAAGACTTGTCAAGCCCTTGACATAATAAGCAGTGATGGCAGATGTCAATCATTTGCTCTCTGACAGCCTACATACATATTTTGGCTTGGATTTTGCAGCACCCAAGACATAGCAAGCAGTATCAATAGAGTATAAAGATGAATTAAGGTACATAAACTGAATGCCAAAGACAGCAATAAGCATCAATATAAAATTACTGTTATATGAGCAAAGCAGCATTTGGGAGCAGCGAAGTGAGAACACTGCTATATAACAAGAGAGATGATGATCTACACTGGAAACACATACATGGCAGTTAAACTGGAAGACAGGATTCTACAGCAGGAAGCCCTGAACCTGAGAGCAGGGATCTGCTCTGTCTTTGACCCTATCAATTCAGTACTCCACTAAGTCATAACTTGTAGACATCATATCCCATCCACACATCAGGACAAATCGCAGGGCTTTGCCCTGTGCCCTTAGGGAAGGCAATGAATTTAAACCTCTCTTAGGGATGTAAGAAATGATCTTTGGGAATGGAATAGATATTTTAAGGGTTGCTGACCATTTCTCTGTTCTACAGAAAAGTGGCATGGTTACAGATGCTTTTGTGGACAATCATTTTTGTGTTAGATAAGCATAGCATGAAACAAATTAAAGATAACATTTTGATTGTATTTGTACTGGGAAGATGTTGTCAGTAGCCAGGGACGGTGCAAGGAAGTTTCGCGCCCTAGGTGAAACTTCCACCTTGCGCCCCCCCCGCCCCAGCCCTGTGGCAGCTCCCCACCCCCCCCCCCGCCCTGAGGTGCCCCCCGCACGGCAGCTCCCTCACCCCTGCCCTGAGGCGCCCCACTCGTGGCAGCTCCCCCTTCCCCGGGGAACCGTGCGGCAGCTCCCCACCCTAGCTCACCTCTGCTCCGCCTCCTCCCCGAGCACGCTGCCCCACTCTAATTCTCCTCCCCTCCCAGGCATGTGGTGCCAAACGGCTGATTGGAGCTGCAAGCCTGGGAGGCGGGAGAAGTGGAGCAGCGATGGTGTGCTCGGGGAGGGGGCATAGCAGAGGTGAGCTGGGGTGGGGAGCCCTGCGGCAGCTCTCCCCCCCCCCGCCCTAAGGCACCCCCGCGGCAGCTCCCCACCCTCCAGGCCCAGGGAGCTGTGCAGCACCTCCCCACCCCAGCTCACTTCTGCTCCGCCTCCTCCCTGAGCACGCCACCCCCGCTCTAATTCTCCTCCCAGGCTTGCGGTGCCAAACAGCTGATTGGCGCTGCAGGCCTGGAGGCAGGAGAAGTGGAGCAGTGACCGCGTGCTCGGGAAGTAAAAAAAAAAAAAATTGGGGGCACTGCTTTTTGGCGCCCCCAAATCTTGCCACCCTAGGCAACCACCTCGTTCGCCTTAATGATAGCACCGGCCCAGTCAATAGCACACTAACATGAGACAATGGACCAGCTAGATTCTGCTCTCACACTGGGGGAAATCCAGAGTAACCCCACCGAGCTATAACACAAACTAAACCTATGCAGGGCAAGTCTAAGTTATACTGTACCCTGAGATGTTACCCTGAATGCTCATACATATGGTATCTCCTAACTGAGGAACTGCTTTTTGTTGTAATCCGCATGTTTTACCTTTTCACATTCATCCCAAGATCAGAGGTGAAAGTAAGCTGGTTTGCCTTACCGGGGCAGCCCAGCTTCCCGAGGCAGTAATTTAAAGGGCCTGGGGCTCCCAGCAGCGGCTGGAGCCCCAGGCCCTTTAAATTGCCTCCAGAGTCCCATGGTAGCGGGGCTCCAGGGGTTATTTAAAGGGCTGGGGCTCCTGCTGCCTCTACTGCCCTTGGCCCTTTAAACAGCCGCCAGAGCCCTGCTGCTGCTACCTCAGGGCTCCGGGGGCTATTTAATGGGCCGGGGCAGTAGAAGCAGGGGGTTCCTGGGCCCTTTAAATAGCTGCCGGAGCCCTGGAGTAGCGGCAGAGCACTGCGGGCTATTTAAAGGGCCTGGGACTCTCACTGCCTTTACGGCCCCAGCCTTTTAAACCACCGCCGCTACCCCAGGGCTCCGGCGGCTATTTAAAGGGCCTGGGGCGGTAGCAGCGGCTGAGCCCTGGGCCCTTTAAACTGATGCCGGAGCCCCTGGCTACCGCTGCTACCCCGGCAGGGGAGGGCACTTACCTTAGGGAAGGCTGGGGCTGGTTCTGACCCCCATCCCCGCCCCTTCCGGGGGCCAGAGCTGGCCCCAACCCAGCCCCATATCGGTAAGTCCCTATTTCTACTTTTACCCCTGCCCAAGGTCTAGTATGGAGAAAAGGAACAAGGACATGTGAGGTAGGGTAGGAGGACTCTCTTTTAGAAGCAAAGACTGGAGAGACAAGAGGGACAGAAAGTAGAGGTGAAGGAGGGTGGAATAAAGGGGGGAAATATGGAATTAATCTGATGTTTGATAAACTGTCTCAGACATTTTGCTTGTATGTTCTATTCCTTTCACCTCTCCAGTTTTGTCTATTTAGAATCAAATTCTGATTCTTTTACTCATATTGAGAAGTATTTTACCCTGTGAGTTGACCTGTTGATTTCAGTGGGACCACTCCAGTAGCTAGGTGCTAATCGGTATGAGTAAAGGTGTCAGAATTTGCTCTTATGTTGTAAGAGGCAGAGATCTGTATTCTGGGTGGTGCCCAACATACTTTGGAGTGCTTGATAAATAATAAAAATATAAGCAGAAGTATACATAACTACTTGGTTGGAGCCCTATAAAACATTGCTTACCAAGGTTAATCTTGTTTCCACATCCAGGACTTTCAACAAAGTTACTACTAATTTATACTGGTGTTATTTAATAATCACCTACTACAGAGAACAGTCTCTCATTTACTTTTTTGCAGAAGGATGATTCAGAAGAACATCGGCATAAAAGATGATGGAGAGAGTGGTGTGCTGAAGAAGAGATTTCTCCGCCATAAAGCTGGTGATGTTGCCCCTCTTAGGTGTTCTTAGTCTATCCTGCGATTTTGAGAAACTGCCATACAAGAACCATGTTTATAGTGTAGAACGTATGTTTTCCATCTTAATATGCCACTGCAGCACACAAATCAATGGAGTTATTCTAAATGTCTTAAGTGTAACTGAGATCAGAATATAGCCCACTCTGCAGCTTTAACAATAAACATTCTCCTATCTGCCACTTTCTCCATTATCCCCTTTTCCAAATGTTCAGTTCCCTGACAAAGGCGAAAACCTATCTTGGTATTTTTAAATGCTATGTAAATGTTAAGTCAGTGAAGTACTGTACGGTGGTATGTGATTATTAGATAGCAGTCTGCCTGTGGAAACAAGAACTACCTTGATCCTCAATTACTAAAGCTATATGTCCCCTCCTGCAAGCTCCCTCCAAAAAGTCTTTACACATTATTCATCCATAGCACCATAGCAAATGCTTGTATGCTTAAAATAATGCATATAAAGTGTATCATAACTTATCCTCACGCAGGTTTAGCTTATATAGCCATTTCCTAGATTCTTTTAATATGCATATTTTGGCCCTTAGAACAGGACAAGCAGTGGGGGGAGGGGTTGGATGTCTCAACCGTCTGTTTTATGAGTCCTTGAATTTATAATAGAAAGGTCACCATTGTAGCATATGGGGAAATGGATTTTCACTAATAGAACAAGAGCTGGCAAGAACTAATGGAATATGCATTAGGTTTTTGTCATTGTTTATTAAAATGTTCTGGACCATTTATTTCACCTGCTTTGAAGTGGGAATTGCAAGCATTTTGATAAATTGATTGAAGCTTTGTCCAGAATCACTTCTAGGAGGATATTAGTTTTTCCTCAAGTACTCTTGTGTAACCCCTTACAGCTGTACTCCTACATGAATCACAATGGATATCCCTATATTTCATACAGCAAAAGTACAGTGTGTGTGTGGGGGGGACTATTTTTCCTTTCTCCATCTGTGAACACTACTGTATTAAAAGCTATGCTAAATTGGTGCATTCCTTTTTTCTACAGAGATTCTAAGACACTCTGAACTAAAATGCAGACCAAACACATATAGCTTTTGTTCTCCTTTAAATCCTTCGTGAAACTGATCTTTTTCTCTCCACATCAGGCTATCCTGAGTTTGATAAAGGTAATAGTTGCAGTACAACACTGCTTCTAAATGTCCACATGAAATCCTCCACCTGGGGCAGAAGGCAGTTGTTATGAAGTATTTCATATCTGAATATTTGTTAGGGTGACTGTATGGCTATCCAAGCGCTCTGTAAGCTATTTTGGTGCTAAAATAAGCATGACACTTCACAGTAAAGGATAAGCAATAGTAAAGGATAGTCACAAGATGAAACCAGTGGCCTATTCCTTTAGCAGGCCATATTCTTAATTAGCCACATTAACTGAGATTTGATGTTTCTGGTTCTTCGCAGTCTATAATCTGAATTAACCACAGTATTAGAGTTTTGATGTTTCTCATTGTTTTGAATGCAATTTATTACCAGTACCGATGGTTTGCAGTGCTCTAATGATTTTGTCAGAGTTTTTTGTTTAATTCCCAATGGATAATTGATTTCTGTATAACATTTTTAGACTGAACACTGTTAGCTGCATACAAATATTGTTCTGTTTATATCTTTGATGAATTCTCCAGAGTGAGAAATCATCTTTAGGCTAGTTTTGACAAGCTTTTAAGAGAGTTTAATAGTGAAGAAAAAGAAGTGGTGTTATCATATGTGAACACTAAATCCTCCAAGTTATTTTCTGACATTATCCTCTAATGTCCTATAGTTCTACTAAAAAAGAAAAACCTTCTCACTACTGTTTCAACTATTTATTCTACGAGAAATGTAATGAGTGAAGGAGGCACTTCATAATATTCATTCAATTCTTGACTCAAGCACTTATAAGACATACTAAGTGTTGAGTGACAAGAGAAAAAAAAATGGGAAACAAAAGCGTGGCTAACTTGCATGAACTCAGATGATTTTCATTTCCAATAATGTGAAGCAGCAGGATGTCAAAATTCCTGGTAAAGGATAGCAAAACATTTAAGAAACAGATATTGAAACACAAAAGGAAATGCTTTTTAACATTCAGCAGTGGATTTTTTTTCTTGACAGGAGCAAATACATTTGAGAAGTGGCCAAGGAAGAAGTACAGAAACATAATCTTTCAACTGTTATGATATTCCACTAGAGATTTCAGGCTTCAGCGTTTAGAACTTTTTTTGTCTGTTCCTTCAGTGGTGAATGCTAAGTATACATTTGTCTTTCCTAACACAAGCTGTAACAATGAATTTAGGAGCAAGCCAAACAGGAGAAAAAAATTACATGCTATATCACTGTCAAAATTGGACTTTATCAAATATTTTTAGACATTTTAGGAGGGGAAAAGCAACGTTTTCACTGCAACATTACTGACTATTATTTCTTGGAAGAAATAACAATGATCTTTGAATAGCTAATTGGAAAAAAAAATCAGGACATTGTTTAAAATAAAAACCGTATTTGTACTGTGGAGTCCAAACCTCTATATAGTTATCTGAATAATAATTTCAAAGCTTTTCATTTCCCCAGCAATTCAGACTATATATAGTCTGAAGAGCTGGGGAAATGAAATATATACACACACACACACCTCTACCCTGATATAATGCGACCCGATATAACATGAATTCGAATATAACGCGGTAAAGCAGTGCTCCGGGGGGAGAGCGGGGGGGGGGGAGGGCTGCGCACTCTGGCAGATCAAAGCAAGTTCTATATAACGCAGTAAGATTTTTTTGGCTCCCGAGGACAGCGTTATATCAGGGTAGAGGTGTATATTAAGCTACATTAAACCAAGGTTTAATTTTATCATCACCTATCATGAAATATTGTAACAGTTGGAAATCAATGTGTGTCTTGCGTGTTTGCATTAATCTAGTTAGTTTAAAATCGCTATCCAAAGTAAAAGACGCTCAGTATAGTTTGAGAGAGAACTTTCTTACTATAGCCTACTGTATAGTCCTCTTGGTTGAAATATAATAGAACTACAGAAAAGAAACCAAATGGGAAAAAGAATAAAGAGCTCAATTAGTTAAGATAAAAAGACTGATTAGGTCCAATGCATTTTTGGGCAATGTGAACTTTCCTACCCTAAACCATTTTCTATTTGCAGGTCAGACAAGTTTAATGTACCACCACAGTAGTTGCTCAGAACCTTCTTTTTGATTCAACAGATGGATATGGGTCTTTTGTTCAATCCTGCTGAATGGTTCATAGAATCATAGAATCATAGAATATCAGAGTTGGAAGGGACCTCAAGAGGTCATCTAGTCCAACCCCCTGCTCAAAGCAGGACCAATTCCCAGCTAAATCATCCCAGCCAGGGCTTTGTCAAGCCGGGCCTTAAAAACCTCCAAGGAAGGAGACTCCACCACCTCCCTAGGTAACGCATTCCAGTGTTTCACCACCCTCCTAGTGAAATAGTTTTTCCTGATATCCAACCTGGACCTCCCCCACTGCAACTTGAGACCATTGCTCCTTGTTCTGTCATCTGCCACTACTGAGAACAGCCGAGCTCCATCCTCTTTGGAACCCCCCTTCAGGTAGTTGAAGGCTGCTATCAAATCCCCCCTCATTCTTCTCTTCTGGAGACTAAACAATCCCAGTTCTCTCAGCCTCTCCTCATAAGTCATGTGCTCCAGACCCCTAATCATTTTTGTTGCCCTCCGCTGGACTCTTTCCAATTTTTCCACATCCTTCTTGTAGTGTGGGGCCCAAAACTGGACACAGTATTCCAGATGAGGCCTCACCAATGTCGAATAAAGGGGAACGATCACGTTCCTCGATCTGCTGGCAATGCCCCTACTTATACAGCCCAAAATGCCATTAGCCTTCTTGGCAACAAGAGCACACTGTTGACTCATATCCAGCTTCTCGTCCACTGTGACCCCTAGGTCCTTTTCAGCAGAACTGCTACCTAGCCATTCGGTCCCTAGTCTGTAGCAGTGCATGGGATTCTTCCGTCCTAAGTGCAGGACTCTGCACTTGTCCTTGTTGAACCTCATCAGGTTTTTTTCTGCCCAATCCTCTAATTTGTCTAGTTCCCTCTGTATCCGATCCCTACCCTCTAGTGTATCTACCACGCCTCCTAGTTTAGTGTCATCTGCAAACTTGCTGAGAGTGCAGTCCACACCATCCTCCAGATCATTAATAAAGATATTAAACAAAACCGGCCCCAGGACCGACCCTTGGGGAACTCCACTTGAAACCGGCTGCCAACTAGACATGGAGCCATTGATCACTACCCGTTGAGCCCGACGATCTAGCCAGCTTTCTATCCACCTTACAGTCCATTCATCCAGCCCATACTTCTTTAACTTGGTGGCAAGAATACTGTGGGAGACCGTATCAAAGGCTTTGCTAAAGTCAAGAAATAACACATCCACTGCTTTCCCCTCATCCACAGAGCCAGTTATCTCATCATAGAAGGCAATTAGGTTAGTCAGGCATGACTTCCCCTTTGTGAATCCATGCTGACTGTTCCTGATCACTTTCCTCTCCTCTAAATGTTTCATAATTGATTCCTTGAGGACCTGCTCCATGATTTTTCCAGGGACTGAGGTGAGGCTGACTGGCCTGTAGTTCCCCGGATCCTCCTTCTTCCCTTTTTTAAAGATGGGCACTACATTAGCGGCAGCAAACAGGGCTGCTAACAGGGGAGTTTGAGAGGGAGTTCNGGCCCATAAAAGCGGCCGCCCAGCCAGGCAGCGGTACAGCTGCGAGCAGCGGCAGCAAAGAGGGCGGCTAACAGGGGAGTTTGAGAGGGAGTTTGCAGGGGGAGGCAGGAGGGCACGGTGTGGTGTGTGCTCTGAGTCCACAGGTGCTGTGGGCAGGGAGTGAAGCAGGCATGAGCCAAGCAGCAGGAGCAGACAGAATGCAGATGGTGGCATGTGGAAGCTGTGGTATGTATATGGTCCTAGCAGGGGAGCTGGAACAAAGGTATGTGTGTATGAAGTGTCGCCTGATAGTGTTACTGGAGGAAAAGATTAAGGGGCTAGAGATGCAGGTAGATACCCTGGTGGAGTTTAGGCGGGGGTTTGAGCAGCTGATGGAGGACAGGCAAGGAGGGGCTGAAGGAGAGTGTCCTGCAGCGCAGGTAGAGGCAGAGGACGGTGAGAGGGGAATGGAAGGGGGAGAACATGGGAGGTGGAAGCATGTGACTGTGAGAAGCAGGCCAAGGAAAAGAAGGGCCAGCGAGGGGGGAATAGAACTCAGGAATAGGTTCGAGTGTTTGGATAGCGAGGTGGAGGGGCAGCAGGTGGCGGCTGAAGGTGGGAGAGTGAGGAAGAAGAGAAGAGCAGCTAGTCCGAGAGAGAGAGGGGAGGAGTTGATGGAGACAGCACCAATTCTGGGCCCCGGGAGGAATCAGGAAGGCATAAGGGGGAGCATAACGGAAGATAGGAACAGGCACAGGTCAGGACTAGAGGGACTAGAGACTAGATTACTAGATTGCACTGTTGCCAGGCGACGGCAGGTGTATGTAATTGGAGACTCTTTACTGAGGAGATTGGACAGGCCTGTGACCAGGGCGGACCCGGAGAACAGAAGGGTGTGCTGTCTACCGGGCGCAAAGATACGCGATGTGGACCTGCGGTTGAAAAGGATCCTAAAAGGAGCAGGTAAGAACCCCTTGATAATCCTTCATGTAGGAACGAATGACATGGCTAGGTTCTCGTTAGAGAGAATCAAGGGAGATTATGCTAGGCTGGGGAAGACGCTCAAGGAGATAGAGGCTCAGATTATCTTTAGTGGGATTCTGCCCGTTCCGAGGGAAGGGCAGCAAAGGGCTGATAGGATTGTGAGAATAAATAGTTGGCTAAGAGAGTGGTGCTATAAGGAGGGCTTTGGGATGTATGGCCACTGGGAGGCTTTCGGGGACAGGCACCTGTTCTCGCGGGATGGGCTTCACCTGAGTAGGGAAGGAAATAGACTTCTGGGAGGGAGGCTGGCTCATCTTATCAAAAGAGCTTTAAACTAGGAAGTTTGGGGAGAAGGTTGGGAGATGCACAGTTAATCTCCACGCCAGATTCCAGTATGGAAAAGGTGAGTAAAATGAGAGGAGACATAGCCGGGGAGATGAGATTGGACATAGGAAGGACAGGGGGGACGGACGCAAGGAGGCCCGCAACTTATAGTGCTACGAATGGGAGACAGGCTAAACGACATACATTAGGGTGTTTATACACCAATGCCAGAAGCCTAGGTAATAAAATGGAGGAATTGGAGCTCTTGGTCCAAGAGCTGAAACCAGATATCGTAGGAATAACAGAAACGTGGTGGAATGGCAGTCACGACTGGAACACAGGTATGGAGGGGTATGCGCTGTTTAGGAAAGACAGGAACAAAGGTAAAGGTGGGGGGGTGGCATTGTATGTCAATAGTGAAATAAGCTGTAAAGAAATAATAGTTGATGGATTAGATAACACAGAGTCCGTCTGGGCAATACTCACACTGGGTAATAGGACTACTAGAGCCTCTCCGGGGATAGTGCTCGGAGTGTGCTATAGACCGCCGGGATCGACCCAGGATATGGATAAGGAACTATTTAATGTGTTTAGAGAAGTAATTACTAATAGAAACTGTGTAATTATGGGGGACTTTAACTTCCCGGATATAGATTGGGGCACAAACGCTAGTAGTAATAATAGGGCTCAGATGTTCCTAGATGTGCTTGCTGATCAATTCCTTCATCAAGTGGTAGCTGAACCGACGAGGGGGGAGGCCATTTTAGATTTGATTCTGGTAAGTAGTGAGGACCTCGTTGAGGAAGTGGTAGTGGGGGACAATTTGGGCTCCAGTGATCATGAGCTAATTCGGTTTAAAATACATGGGAGGAGTAACAGAATTAAGTCAAAGACTAGGGTTTATAATTTTAAAAAGGCCAATTTTAACAAATTAAGGGGACTGGTAAGGGAAGTGGATTGGGCAAACGTATTAATGGATCTAAAGGCAGAAGAAGCCTGGGATTACTTCAAGTTAAAGATGCATGAGCTGTCGGAGGCCTGCATTCCAAAAAAGGGAAAAAGATTACAAAGCAGGAGATTTAGACCGAGCTGGATGAGCGACCGACTCAAAGGGGCGATTAGGAAAAAACAGAAAGCGTACAAAGAGTGGAAGAGGGGAGGGATTAGTAAAGAAACTTACCTTAGCGAAGTCAGAGAATGTAGAGATAGAGTGAGAAAGGCCAAAGGCCGTGTAGAGTTGGACCTAGCGAGGGGAATTAAAAGCAATAGTAAGAGGTTTTACAGCCATATAAATAGGAAGAAAGCAAAGAAAGAAGAAGTGGGACCGCTGAAGACTATTGCCAGAGAGGAGATTAAAGACAATCTAGGCATGGCGCAATATCTCAATGAATATTTTGCATCGGTGTTTAATGAGGCCAATGAAGGTATTAGGGATACTAGCACCACTACAGAGGGGCATTCAGGATGGGGGATTACCGTATCCGAGGTAGAAACAAAACTTGAATGCCTTAATGGGGCTAAGTCGGGAGGACCGGACGATCTTCATCCGAGAATATTGAAGGAATTGGCGCGGGAAATAGCAGGCCCGTTAGCGATAATATTTAATGAATCTGTAAACTCGGGGGTGGTCCCGTTAGACTGGAGAATAGCTAATGTGGTTCCTATTTTCAAGAAAGGGAAAAAAAGTGATCCGGGTAACTACAGGCCTGTTAGTTTAACATCTGTAGTGTGCAAGGTGTTAGAGAAAATTCTGAAAGAGAAACTAGTTGAGGACCTGGAGGTTAGTGGCAATTGCGATAAATTACAACATGGTTTTACGAAGGGCAGATCGTGCCAAACGAATCTGATCTCCTTCTTTGAGAAAGTAACGGATTTATTAGATAAGGGAAATGCGGTGGACCTAATATACCTGGATTTCAGTAAAGCGTTTGATACTGTACCCCATGAGGAATTATTGGTTAAACTGAAAAACATGGGGATCGATATGAAAATCCAGAGGTGGATAAGGAATTGGTTAATGGGGAGAATGCAGCGGGTCGTATTAAAGGGTGAACTGTCGGGTTGGAGGGAGGTTACTAGTGGAGTGCCTCAAGGTTCGGTTTTGGGACCCATTTTATTTAATCTATTTATAACTGACCTCGGAACCGATTGCAGGAGTGGGCTGATAAAGTTTGCGGATGATACGAAGGTGGGAGGCATTGTAAATTCGGAGGAGGATAGGGATATCCTGCAGGGAGACTTGAACGAGCTTGTGAATTGGAGTATCAGGAATAGGATGAAATTTAATAGTAAAAAGTGTAAGGTGATGCATTTGGGGATGACTAATAAAAATTTTAGTTACAAGATGGGGACGCATTGGTTAGAAGTAACGGAAGAGGAGAAGGACCTAGGGGTCCTAGTAGACCGCAGGATGACTATGAGTCGACAATGCGACGTGGCGGTGAAAAAAGCCAATGCTGTCTTGGGATGCATTAGGCGAGGTATATCTAGTAGGGATAAGGAGGTCCTGCTTCCGTTGTACAAGGCGCTGGTGAGACCTCATTTGGAGTACTGTGTGCAGTTCTGGTCTCCCATGTTTAAAAAAGATGAACTCAAACTGGAACGGGTGCAGAGAAGGGCCACTAGGATGATCAGAGGAATGGAAAACCTGTCGTATGAAAAGAGACTAGAGGAGCTTGGGTTGTTTAGTCTGACAAAGCGAAGGCTGAGGGGGGATATGATTGCTATCTTTAAATATATTAGAGGGATTAATACGAGGGAGGGAGAAGAATTATTCCAGCTTAGTACTAATGTGGATACGAGAACGAATGGATATAAACTGGCCGTGGGGAGGTTCAGGCTTGAAATTAGACGAAGGTTTCTGACCGTCAGAGGGGTGAAATATTGGAACGGCCTTCCGAGGGAAACGGTGGGGGCGACGGACCTGTCTGGTTTTAAGATTAAGTTAGATAAATTTATGGAGGGAATGGTTTAATGGTAAAACATAGTAGTCAAGGAAAACCAAGAAATGGTAGGTAAATTGTATAATGGCTGACAGGGGTCAGGCTGGAGACTCTTGCCTATATGCTCGGGGTCTTACTGATCGCCATATTTGGGGTCGGGAAGGAATTTTCCTCCAGGGCAGATTGGCTGAGCCTCTGGAGGTTTTTCGCCTTCCTCCGCAGCATAGGGCAGGGATCTCTAGCAGGAGGGTTTCTGCCGATTGAAGTCACCTAAAACAGGATTGGGGACTTCAACAGCAGAGTCCAGGGAAGGGGTAGGGACGGTTTTATGGCCTGCAGCATGCAGGGGGTCAGACCAGATGATCATAATGGTCCCTTCTGACCTTAAAGTCTATGAGTCTATGAGTCAAAGCTCAGGGGCTGGACTTTTGTCAGACCTGTTTCAGGTAATCACAGCGCAATGGCAGGCAGCTGCAGTCTTAAATCCCATCAGAAAGGAGGGGACTGTGGGTCCATGCCCAGAGAGAGGTGATGGTCTGAAACATGAGAGGACATCCCTTCAGCAGACCACAGAAAGGGGTACATTGAAACTGTGACAAGAACTACAGGATCTTATCTTTACATTGATGCTTTCTGTATACCACTGCAGTGGCTGTCTAACTCCATATCAATACTAGAATATAACTGTTATTTAGTTCCTCCGCAGATACACACCAATCCTTCATTGAGAATGCAAACTGGAATTTCTGAACATAACCATTTATCCAAAAGGAAAGCCATTAAAGTGTGGACCATGTGTTTGTACAGCACCTAGCACAATGGGGCTCTCCTTTCCCCTCCATGTTATCACATACAGTAACTCCTCACTTAACGTCGTCCTGGTTAACGTTGTTTCGTTGTTACGTCGTTGATCTATTAGAGAACATACTCATTTGAAGTTGCGCAATGTTTGCTTATAACGTTGTTTGGCCATGGGGGCTTGGAACCAGAGTGGGTTGGCAGTCCCCGAATCAGTTCCCCACCACCGCCGCCGTCGGCCCCACGGATCACCAACTTCCCCCTCTCACCTCTAGCCTTCAGCAATCGCCTGTTTCGCGGTGCTCAGGAGGCTTGGGGGGGGGAGGAACTGAGGACGCAGCATTCTCAGGGGGAGGGAGTGGAACGGGAACGGGCCTGGGGCAGAGCCGGGGGTTGAGCACCCCCCAGCACTTTGGCAAGAACAGCAAGAAGAGCAGCCGGACTATCCACCCTCTTTCACCCTCTGACTCCACCATGTCAACCAAGCTTCACAATCATCATTGCTAAGTACATTATTAAATTATTTAAAACTTATACTGTATATGTATATAATGTCTTGTCTGGCAAAAAAAATTCCCTGGAACCTAACCCCCCCCCCATTTACATTAATCCTTATGGAGAAATTGGATTCACTTAACATCATTTTGCTTAAAGTTGCATTTTTCAAGAACAGAACTACAATGTTAAGCAAGGAGGTACTGTATATGTATGACAGACATGTTTCACCTCTTTATGAAATGGACCCTCTTTCATACACTCTAATACTGCAGCACATACTTTACAGACACCACACAAACTCACATTTACTTCAATATCTTTATTATACGTTATTTGTTGTAGCAGAACAAAAAAAACAGACAAAACAATACTAATTGCCATATATACTCGATCGTAAGCCAGTTCATTTATTAGCCCCCCAAGATGCATAAGTAAATATGGAAATTTTTTATAACCCGTTCATAAGCCGACCCTATAATTCAGGGGTTGGCAAACTTTGGCTCCCAGGCCATCAGGGTAAGCCGCTGGCAGGCCGAGATGGTTTGTTTACCTCTAGCGTCCGCAGGCATGGGAGTAAACCTAAGTAAATAAAGTGTCCCGGCGCGCCAGCGGCTTACCCTGATGGGCCGGGAGAGCAACTGGTGGGGAAATTTTTTGTGGAGGAGAAGCTGGGGGTCAGGGGAGTAACCCCTGTGACCACCCCCCACATGACCTCACCCCTAGCCCGGGACCCCCACACTCTCCCCATCCCATGCCTTCCCACCTTATCTGGGGAGGGCCAGGGGAGGATGTCTCTGACCTGGCTGGAGCTGCTCCGGTGGGCTGGGCCGGGCGGCACGGCTGCAGCATGCTCCGGTACCCGGGCGGCACAGCCACAGTCTGCTCTGGGGGGTGGGGCCGAGCGGCACGGCTACAGCCTGCCAGCCCCTGAGCTGCAGCTGCTCCGGCAGGCTGGGGGGAGAGCAGCGTGGCCAGAAGCGGAGAGACTCTGGCCCCGCCTCTTCCCTCCTGGCTGTGCTGCTCTCCTTGCTCCCTCTGTTGGGGGGAGGGGCTGTGTCCCACCTCTCTCCCTCTCTATACCCATTCAAGAACCAGCCTCCCTGTTTCTGGTGCTTCCCTTTTTTACTAAAAAAAAAAAAATCTGCTTATGAACAAGGTACTCCATATATGGTACGCCATACAAGGATATTCCCAATTTTATCTTTTTGTTGCTGAATGTGTCAGCAGCTGTTGCTTTCCTTGCCGTCTCAAGAATGCCATTTAGAGCCAGAGCCTCAAAATAAATCTGATCTTCATTCATTTTAATCATCGGGAGAGATTTCAGTGTTTTCCCCATTTACAGACTGGTAGAGGTCAGCCCTTTATATCTCACATTACAGGGAATGCTCTCTTGGTTTCAGCATTTTGATGAACCAAATAAAATAGCAACATGAGCCTCACAAACATGAGCCTTACTGTCCCTTTCACATTGTGAGTGTCTGAGAGCTGGTAAATCCATGAGGGAACTCATCCATGAGGTTGACAAAGCCTTCTCCTTTGCTGCATGGTTTAAGACACTATGCTAATCCATCCCACATTTGGCTAGTCAACTGGAATTTTAAGGCTTGGTTAAGCAGGATGCAATGTTTTACAGAAAGAAGGACTTTAAAGAAAATGGCTTTAGCATTGCAGATAAATAAAATAAAAATTCGTAGTATCACTATAGTTTCTAAAGACGCAAAATGAGGTCAGAGGCCCACTGTGCTATGTGCTATATAAACACAGAGACAGAATCTGTCTGGTTTATTTAGATTATGGAACAGACAAAGGTGGGAGAAAAATTACTTTTGTTCCCCGTTTTATGGCTGGAAAACGGGGTCACCAAGAAATAAGGTGACTTGCCCAAGGTCACACAGGAAGTTTGTTTTAGAATCAAACCCAAGTCTCTACTGACAACCATAAAACCATCCATCCCTTCTCTAGAGGGATTCTTTGTAAATGGTAGCCCCTAGAGAAATCCCAGGAACAATGGGAAGGATTCTCCCCTCTGCTACAGCCTTCCTATGATGTTATGGCAACATTAAAGGGCCAATAGTGTCCTGGATCTGCCAGAGGAGAATTCCCTCTGGCATAGACTTTCCACAAGGCAGCTTATGCTGACCTACAGGAGCCTTACCATAAGCCCCAGCAGAGGCCATATCAGGATAGCAGGAGCTTATTGGGGGTGGGGAAACTACTCTGCAGGTATTCCAGGCAGTGCTGTCAACTGTAACAGGGGGCAGTCTGCCATAACTTTAGAAAGTCCTATGGGGCTGCCTAATTATGCTGAGACCCTCACCAGCACCTCATAATCAGGAGAATGCAACGGTTGTTTAAAGTGATGCAGCTCCAATCTCCTTGGACTGCAAATTTTGTAGTGCACGTCTAAGAGGCCTAACACAAAAAAATCACACCTCATAACATATAGTGTTGTGCCAATATTTAAAAAGGGTTAATGGGTTGACCCAATAATTATAGGCCTGTCAGCCTGACACAGATCCCAGGCAAAATAATGAAACAGCTGATACAGGACTCAATTAATAAAGAATTAATGCCAAACAACATGGGATTATGGAAAAACAGATTTTGTCAAACTTTGTATCTTTTTATCAACGAGATTAGATTTGGTTGATAAATGTAATAGTGCTGATGTAATATACTTAGATGTCCATAAGTCATTTGACTTAGTACCACATGACATTTTCATTAACAAATTAGAATGATACAAAATTAATGATATATCTCAAATGGATTAAAAACTGGTTAACTGAGAGGTCTCAACCTCTCATTGTAAACAGTGAATTATCGTGCAGATATGTTTCTAGTGGAATACCAAAGGGATCAGTTCTTGGCCCCACACAATTTTACATTTTTATCACTGACCTGGAAGGCTGCAGATGACGCAAAGAATAGGAGATTGGTAAATAATGAAGACAACAGGTCACTCATACAGAGCAATCTGGGTTGCCAGGTAGGCAGAGTACAACCAAACACTGTGTGTTTCAATACAGTTAAATGTAGTCATACATCTAGGAATAACGAAGGCAAAGCATATTGACAGGCTCTAGCCTGGGAAACTCTGTCTCTGAAAGAGAGTTGATAGCCATGCTGGATAATCAACTGTACACAGCTGCCACAGCAATACTGTAAACAAAAATGGCTAATGCAATCCTTGAATGTATAAACAGGAGACTATTGAGTAGGAATAGATAAGTTATATTTTCTGTATTTGGCACTAGGGTGACCAGACGTCCGGATTTTATCGGGACTGTCCTGATATTTACCTGTTTGTCCCGCGTCCCGACTGATGTTTGGTCGGGATGCGAATTGTCCCGATATTTTGCCCTCTGGGGCACAAGGGGAGGCGACTCGTGCCCCCCCCCCGCCCTCAACTCTGCCCCGGCCCCACCCCAACTCCGCCCCTCCCTGCCCCATTGGATCCCTCCCCAAATCCCCACCCTGGCCCCGCCTCTTCCCCAAGCACACCGCATTCCTCCTCCTCCACCCCCCTTCCCTCCCAGGCTTGCACAAATCAGCTGCATGGCGGCTGGGAGGGAGTGGGGAGAAGCAGGACGCGGCAGCCCGCTCAGGGGAGGCAGAGGTGAGCTGGTGCAGTGGGAAGCGGGGCAGGGAGCTGCCGGTGGGTGCTTAGGCCCCACCAATTTTTCCTATGTTCCGGCGGCTTTTTTTTTTTGCTCCGCTGCCGGCTCTCGTGGTTTTTTTTTCTCCGCAGTGGACCACCCCCGTCCCGATATTTCATGTCTCTCATCTGGTCACCCTATTTGGCACTAGTGTGACCACTACTTGTACACTTGTGTCCAGTTGTGGTATCCACAATTCAAGAAAGATGTTAATAAATTGGAAATGATTCAGAGAGGAGGCACAAGAATGATTAAAGAATTGGAAAACATGTCTTGTGGTGAAAGACTCAAGGAGCTCAATCTATTAAGCTTATCAATGAGACAGTTAAGGGGCAGGGATTTGAGCACAGTCTAGAAGTACCTACATGAAAAACAGAAATTTCAGAATAGAGGGCTGTTCAAACTTAGCAGACAAAGCAAAGGTATAACCAGGTCCAATAGCTGGAAGTTGAAGCCAGACAAATTTAAACTAGAAATAAGGTACAATTTGTTAACAGTGAGAGTAATTAGCTACTGCAACAACTTATCAAGGGATGTAATAGCTTCTCCATCACTGGCAATTTTAAAAATCAAGACAGGATGTTTTTTCTAAAAGATCTGCTTTAGTTCACACGCAAAGTTAGGAGCTGGCCACTTGCTGATTTAAATTTCCAGTTAAATCACTACAGAGATTCTATAACAGCTGCTTGAAAGGGCAATAGATGTCTGCTCTCGTCTTCTTGAGTGACGCTGATATAATGCCTTTATTCTAAACTTGCTGCAAAGATCTCCCAAGTGGCACAAAGCAGCGAGCAGAGACAATCAGAGGGTACGCTGCCTTTAGCCTTCCGATTACAGAATTATCTGTCTGCCTGATAAACCATTGCAGCATTGTCCAAGCTGAAAGCTATACATTTGCTCAATGGTATATCATTTTTTGCTATATTTTTTTCCAGCAATCAAATGTCATATTGCTGTTCCAGCAAAACACTTGTTCTGACTGTGGCTATTGACTTGGCCTATTCTTTAGTCATGTATTCTCTGCATGTATATGCAGCTATTCTCCTTGTTACACTCTCTGAACAAAACAAGAATGTATTTGTTTGGAATGCAGCAGCAAAAACTTTTTGAAAGTTTTGACCAAGCACCTCAAAAGCAAGTTATAGGATTGTAACCAGTCTAGAGCTCATACTGCTGACAGTTTAGAGATCGCACAATGAAATGTAAGCAGAGCTGAGCTGATCCATGCAGACCTATTGATGTTAGAAGACTTGTCAGTATTCTGACCAACACCATCTCCCCATTCAACAACCTGTAAATCAGCAACCTGATATTTTCCTCTTGTTTTGTCTGCTACTACGTATTGTTACAGGCCTTGCCTTTCACAAGAGCTAAAAGTGAAATTACTTCCCAGCATGGTGCAAAAACATTAGCTGGCTCCTTTCCAGACTGTAAAACAGGAATTGCCAGCTTGAATCAGACTAGTGACCCATCTAGCCATCATGCAATTAGCTAGTACCAGATACTTCAGACAAAAGGTCCACTTTTCCTCATCATGGAAGAAGCTGTTCAGTTGGGAAGTCTCATCACTGGGGCTGTTTCGAGAGCTGATGGGATTGGATTGTCCATCACTGGAACTTCTTAAAAATACACAGAAATGTTCAGTATTTCCACATTATGCCTGTCTTTTTCAGATCACAGGGGGAAAAGTTTATTTCCTACAGACCTCCAGAACACAAAGACAAAATTTATTACTAAGAGACCAACTATCACAACCTCATCATTCTGTGAACATGAACTCTATCAGACATCAATGGAGGGGCTTTGGGGTTGGGTCATGGAGGAAGAATGGAATAGCCTAGAAAATTATCCCCTTCCATCACTCGCATGAAGCAGAGCATATGGGGTTCAAAGGGAGCTTGCTTGAATAAGAACTCAGAAAAACTGAGTAAGGTCCTGAGGATTTGGCCTGTGACTTCATTGAAACCCTTGCTCTCAATACGGTCTCTGTCAGTGAAATGCAGACTGAATGGTGAAACAAACAAATTACAAATCAGAGATAAAAACCACATTATAATTAGTCCTAATTATACACAATGAATGAAATTGGTCAGACTGCAATGATCTGGGAGAAAGAGTCTATTAAAATCATTTCCTCCACTAAATCAGTGCAGCAGGGAACTATGATATAAAGCTTTTTAAAAACACCAGTTTTCAAACAGCTGTTGCCAAAGAAAGCACCAAGATTGCTCATTTCTCATACCCTCAGCAAAGCTCATATTTTGCAATTATATTTCATGCTTCCTCTATCTTTTTTGTTACTTTATTAAAGTGTCACTCCCACCTGAATAAAGACAATCCACTTTTAAAGTGCTGGTAATTTAGTTGTAGTAAACATCCTGCCCAGGATAACTTCCCTCCCCCTGCCTTTTAATTACATTAATTGAATAATTTTAGACTGAATTTGACATTTCCTAGATCCTGTCTCCATTCCCCAGTGGAAGACAGGTTTAGGGCATTGCTCATATGACTTCTGTATCAAGAGTCAAGAGACCACCATGTGATCATCTAGCAGGTGGATACTTAGCATATGGACTCTGAGAGCCAGAACTATGTGTATCTCTACACCTACAAAGCCGTTTGGTCTCAGAGAAATAGAACTAGATTCCCCCCTTTCCCCAAGAAGACTGATTACTATGGAGGAAGGTGAAAGCATATGAAATAATGAATCAGGTGCATAACTGTGATGTAGAACTGCATGGGGCTGCAGGGTTGCTTCCAAAGATAGGCCCCAGGACTAGGGATAGTATTTTCCCCTCCTGGCCAGCTGTCAATTTAGCCATTACAAACATTGAATCTATCTCCCCTTGTAAGTATTCTCACACTTCTTATCAAACTGTCTGTACTGGGCTATCTTGATTATCACTTCAAAAGTTTTTTTTCTCTTACTTAATTGGCCTCTCAGAGTTGGTAAGACAACTCCCACCTTTTCATGCTCTCTGTATGTGTGTGTGTATATATATATATATATATATATGCATCCGAAGAAGTGGGCTGTAGTCCACGAAAGCTTATGCTCAAATAAATGTTAGTCTCTGAGGTGCCACAAGTACTCCTGTTCTTTTTGCGGATACAGACTAACACGGCTGCTACTCTGAAACCTAGAATAAGGCTGTAACTCTTCGTCCTTCAGACATTAAGACTATAACTCCTCTTTTCAGTACACCCCCAAAAGATGCCACTGGCTATCACTTTTATCATCATAATCTATTTATTTGTGTGAAGTAGAGCTTGTCGGCACATAAAACGCTACAGCAGCATAGCTGTGCCACTGCAGACGCACAGTATAGACATTATCTATGACGATGGGAGGGATTCTCCTCTGAGCGTAGGTAATCCATCTCCCCAACAGGTAGTAGCTAGGTTGACAGAATTCCTCCACTGACCTAGCACTGTCTACACAGGAACTTAGGTGTGGATTTTTCACACCCTTGAGTGATGCAGTTAAACCAACCTAATTTTATGATGTAGACCATGCTTTGGGTTAATGCACAGAAATATATTCCCCTGTGGTAGGCTTGTAATGTACTTGCTTCTATTTTAAGAGCTATGCACTGTAGGATGATTAAACTGTTGTGAACATGTAGGGATTCACTTTGAAAAAGTATTATTGATTAAACTTAATGTAGCATAGGGTCAGGGATGCATGTATTCGTGACTTTGCAGCTGCTGACTTTGTCACAGAACCCACCCTCCTTTTGAACTCTTTGATTTAATATTTCATTTTAAAATTATTGCTGCTATTATCTCTCTCATGGTTGTGAAGGAAATAAATCCAGTATTTCGCCATCTGTGGACAAATGCTCGGAGAGATGAGAACATTTCAGTGTGTGACAGTTTTTAGTCTGGTACCTAAATGTGACAGTTTAAATGTCAACATTGTTAACCATTTCACTGTGATCATTTTCTCATTACATATCATTTTATTACTATAATGTCTAAAGGTGTTGCGTGTCTGAGTTGAGGATGACTCAAGATTGTCATCCAACAGGCTCACTTGGAATTATTTAATCAAAGATTATCTATCAGAGATTAGTTCAGCACTATACAGAATACAGAAAGAAGAGATACATTACTCCCTTTATGTGATATGCTAAAGAGCTGGCTTTGGCTCTCTTCTTCACTGTAACTGGAAGGATGCAGCAGATTCAGTCTCCAAATACGTTCTAGTGCCAATGTCATTATATAGGGTTTTCAAACAAAGAAACCCTCTTTAACAAAAGAAACACATTTTGATGTTATTTTTATATAATTCTCAATTTACCTGATTTCTGTGTGAAATCATGATTATTTACAGCTGAGAGAACTAACAAGATAATATATTTCAGTGGGTCTTTCTTCCCCCATAATTCTTCTTTCTTGGTGATTCCCCAGCAGAAAACATCTGCTATAACAATAATCTCTTATCAGTTTCCCAGGTTTATATATGCTTATGCAAGCATTGTATATACATTAAGGGAATGGTTTCCCAAACTATCTGGAGATAGACTATATTTAATAATCCTCGGTGCCTCTAACACAAAGAATTCCTGAATAGTGTTACTTATTGGTCAATGATCAGCATTCTGGGCATTAAAATTCAACATACTTATTAATATCAAAAAGATTCTAAAGAATAGTTAATATATAAATGAATCAAATATACAGAAAGAAAAGGACTAAAAGTGTTAAATATTTGCTAACAAATACTAACAGAGGCCCCAACTGAAAGCAGAGCCCCAGCTGTTTAAGGCAACATAAGAACGGCCATATAGAACGTTCCAAAGGTCCATCTAGCCCATTATCCTGTCTTCCAATACCAGGTGCCCCAGAGGGAATGAACAGAACAGGTAATAATCAAGTGATAATCCCCCTTTCCTATTCCCAGCTTCTGGCAAACAGAAGCTGGGGATACCATCCCTGCCCATCCTGGCTAATAGCCATTGATGGACCTATCCTCCATGAACTTATCTAGTTCTTTTTTTGAACCCTGTTGTAGTCTTGGCCTTCACAACACCCTCTGGCAGGGAGTTCCTCAGGTTGACTGTGCGTTGTGTGAAAAAAATACTTTCTTCTGTTTGTTTTAAACCTACTGCCTATTAATTTAATTTGGTGGCCCGTAGTTCTTGTGTTATGAGAAGGAGTAAATAACGCTTCCCAATTTACTTTTTCCACACCAGTCATGATTTTATAGACCTCTATCATATCCCCCATTAGTTGTCTCTTTTCCAAACTAAAAAGTCCCAGTCTTATTAATCTCTCCTCATACAGAAGCCGTTTCATACCCCTAATAATTTTTGTTGCCCTTTTTTGAACCTTTTCCAATTCCAATATATCTTTTTTGAGATGGGACGACCACATCTGCATGCAATATTTAAGATGTGGGCATACCATGGATTTATATAGAAGCAATATGATACTTTCTGCCTTATTATCTATCCCTTTCTTAATGATTCCCAACATTCAGTTCACTTTTTTGACTGCCATTGCACATTGAGTGGATGTTTTCAGAGAACTATCCACAATGACTCCAAGAACTCTTTCTTGAGAGGTAACATTTAGACCCCATTATTTTTTATGTATAGCTAGGATTATGTTTTCCAATGTGCATTACTTTGCATTTATCAGCACTGAATTTCATCTGCCATTTTGTTGCCCAGTCTCCCAGTTTTGAGAGATCCTTTTGTAGCTCTTCACAGTCTGCCTGGGACTTAACTATCTTGAGTAGTTTTGTATCATCTGCAAATTTTTTCACCTCACTATTTACTCCCTTTTCCAGATCATTTATGTATATATTAACAGACCCCTGGGGACACCACTCTCCATTCTGAAAACTGACCATTTATTCCTAGCCATTGTTTCCTATCTTTTAACCAGTTACCAATCCATGAGAGAACCTTCCCGGTTATCCCATGACTGCTTACTTTGCTTAAGAGCCTTTGGTGAGGGACCTTGTCAAAGGCTTTCTGAAAATCTAAATACACTATGTACATTGGATCCCACTTGTCCACTTGCATGTTGACCCCCTCAAAGAATTCTAGTAGATTGGTGAGGCATGATTTCCCTTTATAAAAACCATGTTGACTATTCCCCAACAAATTATGTTAATCTATGTGTCTGACAATTTGTTCTTTACTATAGTTTCAACCAGTTTGCCCGGTACTGAAGTCAGGTTTACTGGCCTGTAATTGCCGGGGTCACCTCTGGAGCCCTTTTTAATCATTGGCATTACATTAGCAATCCTCCAGTCATTTGGTACAGAAGCTGATTTAAATGATAGGTTACAGATGACAGTTAGTAGTCCTGCAATTTCATATTTGAGTCCCTTCAGAACTCTTGGGTGAATACCATCTGGTCCTGGTGACTTATTCCTGTTTAGTTTATCAATTTGTTCCAAAACCTCCTCTAATGACACCTCAATCTGGGACAGTTTCTTACCTAAAAAGAATGTCTCGGGTTTGGGAATCTCCTTCACATCTTCAACCGTGAAGACTGATGCAAAGAAATCATTTAGTTTCTCCGCAATGGCCTTATTGTCCTTGAGTGTTCCTTTAACATCTCTATTCCAGTGGCCCCACTAGTTCTTTAGCAGGCTTCCTACTTCTGATGTACTTTTTTAAAAAATGCTATTAATTTTTGAGTCTTTGGATAGCTGTACCTCATTCTTTTTTGGCCTTCCTAATTAGATTTTTACATTTCATTTGCCAGAGTTTATGCTCCTTTGTATTTTCCTCACTAGGATTTAACTTCCACTTTTTAAAAGGATGCCTTTTTGCCTGTCACTGCTTCTTTTACTTTGTTGCTTAGCCACATTGGCTTTTTTTTGGTTCTCTCTGTTTTTTAATTTGGGGTATACATTTAAGTTGAGCCTCTATTATGGTGTCTTTAACAAGTCCATGCAGCATGCAGGGATTTTACTTTTGGTGCTGTAACTTTCAATTTCTGTTTACTAACCTCCTCATTTTTGTGTAGTTCCCCATTCTGAAACTAAATGCTACAGTGTTGGGCCAATGTGATGTTTTCCCCACCACAGGAAAATTAAATTTCATTATATTATGGTCACTATTACCAAGCGGTCAAGCTACATTCATCTCTTGGACCTAATCCTGTGCTCCACTAAATCAAGAATTGCCTCTCCTCTTGTGGGTTCCAGGACCAGCTGCTCCAAGGAGCAGTCATTTAAGGTGTCAAGAAACTTTTTCTCTGCATCCTGTCCTGAGGTGAGATGTACCTAGTCAATATGGGGATAGTTGAAATCCCCCATTATTATTAAGTTTTTTATTTTAATAGCCTCTCTAATCTCCCTGAGCATTTCACAGTCACTATCACCATACTGGTCAGGTGGTTGGTAATATATTCCTACTGCTGTATTCTTATTATTTGAGCATGGAAATACTATCCATAGAGATTCAATGGTACAGTTTGGTTCATTTAAGATTTTTACTTCATTTGATTCTACGCTTTTTTTTACATATAAGTGTCACTCTCCCACCAGGACAACCTGTTCTGTCCTTCAGATATATTTTGTACACTGGTATTACTGTGTCCCATTGATTATCCTCATTCCACCAAGTTTCTGGGATGCCTATTATATCAATATCCTCATTTAATACGAGGCACTCTAGTTCACCCATCTTATTATTTAGACTTCTAGCATTGGTATATAAACACTTTAAAAACTTGTCACTTTTTAGCTGTCTCCCATTACATGATGTAATTGAATGAAACCTTTTTTCATTTGACTGTTTTTCATTAGATCCTCCCTGTATTGTATCTTCCATATTCTCCTCCTTACTAGGACATCAATAATCTCAATTAGTAGATCCTCCCCTAAGGGATGTCTCTGTCCAAATCATGTGCTCCTCCGCACCTGTCAGCTTTTCCCCAGCCCTTAGTTTAAAAACTGCTCTACGACCTTTTTAATTTTAAGTGCCAGCAACCTGGTTCCATTTGGTTTAGGTAGAGCCCATCCTTCCTGTACAGGCTGCCCCTTTCCCAAAAGTTTCCCCAGGTCCCCAGGCACAGTACAAACACATAATAAGAGACAGTCTCTGCTCTGAAGAATCAAAAAATTTAGTACAAAATGTGACCTCACCCCACAATGGCAAACTGTCTATCACATCTCATATGCTAACAGCCCAACTTCCTCCAACTCATGTGCCAAAACCTCTCTTTCTCCCCATTGATACTATTGCTTTTGTTTTGGTTTATCTTATTCCTATCCAAAGCTCTAGACACGTTTACACTTATAAACATCATTTTAAAAAAAATCTGTAATTTAGAGATTCAACAGATACCAATTTATAGTGTCTCCCTCACAAAAGCCCCCAAAGTCCTCAATGTGACCATCTCATGAAATCCCACCAGACACAAACATCTCCAGCCACTTCAGCAATAGATTCCCAACCTGCAAAAATGCTTGTGGGGGGGAAAAAATGGACTCTCAGAGACTTTGACTGTGTTCTTCACCCACCCCTTTGTATGTTGCTTGTCTTAGAGTTAAATATATATATATCCGCATATAGTAACTTTGCCGCTATGTTGAGGCCAGAAAGTTCACTGTTGGTGGTGTGGTTGGGTGGGTTTTTGAGGCAAAGAACACTGATTTACCTATAGGTGGGTGGCATAAGAAACATTCCAGAAATAATAGCTGATTTGCAGAGGCTGGGGTTTCCAAACTGTGTAGGGGCCATTGATGGTACATTCATCCCAACTGTTTGCCAACCACAAGGGGCAAGAGAGCATGCGAGCCAAAAAGGTTACTATTCCATCATTCTGCAAGGCTTAGTGGACCAAAGAAGAAGATTTATGAATACTAATGAGGGGAACACCAGAAAGGTTCATGATGCCAAGATGTTGAGATCGGGATTGTACTTGGAGAGGGAAGAAGGGACAGTATTCCACTGAAATGACAATGTTATGTATGATGTAGCTGAGCCATCTGCTATTTTTGGGGACCCTGCTCCTGCCTTGGCTCACAAAACCATACCCCAAATGTCAATGGCTTTGGAAAAAGGCAATTCAGTTTCAGCCTATGTAGCTGCAGAATAGTAATGAAATGCACATCTGGTAGGCTGAAAGCTCATTGATGCTGCCTATGCATCTGTCTGGATGCCAATGTGGCAAATGATGTTCCTATGATTGTCACCTTCAGTGTCCTGCACAACTGTCCCAGCAGAAAAGGAAAATTAGGGACACTGTATGTGCACAGATTTGGGCACATCAGTGAGGCATAAGATGACATCTATCTTGTGCTTGTGTGAAAGGACACCTTCACATCCTTTCTGTGCAATGTCTTTAAAAGGTACACACTGACAGAATGTACACCTGTATTTGCACAGTATTGTAATGATCTTTGTACAAAGTACTTGTAAGGTATCATTTGAAAACTCATAATTTTCTGATCAGTATCCTCCTTATAAAACATGTATGTGACGTTAAAGACTACCATGTATAATGTTATTAACATGTGTTCCAAGCCACAGCCCTACCCAAGCAGAAGTTGGCGAACAGGTCTGACTCAAAACAAAGGACTACAGAAGAACTTATTCAAAGAAAGATTTGCCAGCTGTAAGACACGTTGGGCCAAACTGTGCCTTTAAGAATGATATTTTAAATATTAAGTGATCAAAACCAAGAACCCCTCTCACACTGTTCTTTGTACCAGTCTCTTTCACCTCCTCATCAGAAGGAATAAACATGCGGAGATATGGCTTTTGGTAAAATGAAGGTCATTGTCTGTGATTGGGTTACAGGCACCAATATATGCTGGTGTTCCAGGACTCCTGAAGGTCCATCATTGTTCTCCTGACCTATTGGATGGGTACTTGGATGCGGCACTCCAGATGAAACAGTACCTTGGGTGGCAGTCAGAAGAGGAGGTAATGATGATCGGGTGGTTCTGGGATCTCCAGAGCAGGTGGACACTGCAATAGGTTAGTCACCAGTCCAATTAGCCCTTTCATTAGGGAATGTTCACTTTCCCTATGCCAGGTCTCTACCTCCCAGAACCAGTCCAGAAGCTTCTCTTCTGGCTGAAGAGATCACTCCCCGTCACCCTGAAAAACTCAAATTGTTCCAGATTATTCCATCCCTATAAGCAGGTCCTTAGGGCCCTTCTTTGCTACCTGTGGCCACTCTGGGATACTGCTCCAACCTTCTTGGCAGCATGGTTTCCCCCTCAGCATCCAAAGGTACTGCCAATGCAAAGGGAAAGACAGCATTATTTTGCCTTTGTAAAAAGCTGAGAAATCTTGCCACATGACAGTTTTCTGTGGAAAGCCACATGATTTTGAGCATTCCAAGAATATAACTCTCAACATCCTTGGTTCTCAGAAACCATTTGGACCTCATGAGGAAGGAGCAGAAGCACATAATGATGAGAAAAGATTTGTTATGTTTTTAAGAATTTAAAATGTGTCTCAAGTTGTTGGGGGAGTGGGTAGAAATTCCTTTCCAGGACTAGTTACAAGTTTACAATATCTTTAAGGCAAACCAACATTTTGAGAACATAGTGGTTTTCAAAGTACCAAATGGAAAAGAAGCGACTTTCCAAAGAGACGTTTCTGCTAATGGTCACCCCACTACATATAGTTGACTGGATGGGTTTGGTTAGCTATGAAGGTGAATCAAACAGACTTGCACAGCTAGTGAACTTCAAGAACCAGCAGGAGTTCCTGCTGCAGCAGAAATTTCCTGAAATGCTTGCAAGATTGTGAGGAAATCAACTGCATTCTGAGCAAGGATACAGAGATTTCATGAACAAGGAGATCAGAACCATGAACATTATGTTGTGTCCCCCCCGCCCCCACCCCCGACCACCACCACTACTGAGCTGTAACAGAAAATCCTGCTCCTTTGCCTGCCTAACAATAGTGAAATGGTCAGGGAAAGAAACAGACACATCGCAACTTCATTTAGGTTTCCTGACAATACAGCTCAGCACCCCAAGCTTTCCCCTGAAGTGGAAAGGAACCAAATTGCCCAGCTTTTTCTCTGACCTCACTACCAAATCTATGCCCCCGTCCTACCACCTTATGATACATGGTTCTCTGTGGGGAGAGGGCAGAGACAGGTTAAACACCAGAAACCTTCAACTCAGGAAAAATTGAAAGAGACACTGCACTCCTGTTTCTACAACTGCAATGCTAGACTTGTCCCCAGCTCCCTTTGGCTCATACAGCATGGCTGACTTCAGGGAGAAGGCGGAGGCCAGAGACTGGCACTCTAAGCTTGCAAACTTCCAAGGGAGAAAAGAATGCTCTAACTTTTCCTTAGACAACCAACTTTAATTTTTCTGCAAATCACCCTTCCCCAAATGGAACCTGTGCCCACCCTGGTCTGTGTGGCCCTGGGACTCTCACTGCCTGATAGGGGACTAAAAATGCATAGACATGGGGGCACACTGATTTTTACTTTCAAAAATGTTTGAAAAAATTAGCTTTAAAAGCAAGGCAGACACTAATTGTGGTTGATCGTTAATTTCTAACTCTCTCTCTCTCGGACCATTTTAAGGTGAAATAGACCAGTGGCTGAAAAGAGGAGGAAAGGTGGAGTTGCTGGGTAAGGGGATGGGGCATGACAATGGGGGGGCTTCAGCACTGCAGTTCATGTACACAGACACAAAGCAACGCATGGCATATTATCCAGGGAGGAAAAAGTACTTCAAATGAGCCCTTGATCAGGAATTTACCACCACAAGAGGAGATATTGGTGGGAGACATGTAACTTACCAGCCTCAGGTTCTGGTTCCTGCCATTGTGCAGGATCATCCTCAGGTTTATCATCATGTGTCCTCTACCATAAATCCCTCACCCAGTAAACTTATCCACAATGGGTGCCATGAGGGCAGACGACCATGTGGTGGATTAAACAAGTGTTTATTGGTAGATGTGGCATATCACGCAATTTTGTCACAAGCTTTGCTACACTTTCCTCTCTGTGAACACTGGGTGGAGCAATACTGCACAGAACTAGTAAGAGGATATAGATTTAAGTATGGCTAAAATAATATGCATGGTGGAATTTAGTTGTACATCAATCATCCTTCTGTGAGACAAGCGAGCCCATATTGGAGCACAGTACTCCGCCACTGAATAACAGAGTGCCAAGACTGAAGTGCGTAACTTTTGGGCATTGGCACCCCATATTGTTCTGGCCAGTTTTCCAAGCAGGTTGTTGCGTGTTTTGACCGTAGTCATTGTCTTTGTAAGATGGGCACAATATATGAGAGTTCTATCCAATGTGATGCCTAGATAGACCATCCATTTCTCCAGACTGCAGACAAGCTGCAGCTGGGTACTTACGAGGGATGCATCATGAACACTGATCCATTGCCCCCCAGCTCCAGGTTATGGTATAGAACCACCTCCTCCTTGCCCACCAGGTTTTCTGGAGGTCCGCCATGGTCCCTGCTGCCCCCGCACCTTGCTCTCTTCAGTGTTCTGTCAGACAATGAAATCATCTGGGTTTATGAGGGGATCATGAACAACTTCAGACTCAGTACTGTGGGTCCTTGACAGCACGCACTCATGCTCCTTGTAGAAGAGGCTTGCCCTCTTATGACCAGCCCTCCTGGACTGACTGAGTCTTTGGCCTTCCTGTACAGGCATTTGTGGAAATGGGGGTGCAGGACTATTAAAACTCAAGACCTGGTGCATGCGCCTTACCCCATTCACACTGCAAACTAACATGGGTACGAGGCAGTGCCACAGCTAATACACGTTCTTACCGATACACCTTAGTCATACTAGTTTTCTCTCCCTCTACTTGTCCTGAGACATGTGCTCCAGAGATTTGAGTGGGGTCTATAGGGTGGGTTATGGCACAAGCATATGCATGAATATGCATACAGTCACTAACACAGATAGCTCCTAGCATGATGGGATCCCACTGCTGACTGAGGCCTTTAGGTGCTAACTCAGAACAAATAAAAATTAATAGGTATTTTAGAAATAGCAACAATAGTCTTTTCTTACCCATGTTGATGGAAGGACTTGGGTAAGTAAAGGTTACTCATATGAGTAAGGTTTTGTATGATCAGGCCTTATTGTTATAAACACCTTTATGGAACTCTTAGCAGGTGACTACCTCACATGGCTTGTGTAGGCTCAATACTCAACTCCTTCCTGGACTTGGATTTTGACAAACAAGCAATATGACAAAAGTCCAGGCCACACCTGGACCCCAAGGATGGCTGCTTATATGATCCAAGCTCAGTGTTTCTCAGCCAATATTCTAGGTCCCAGGCCTTAGACCCAAGGTCCCTCTATCAGGGCAGCCAACATCCAAAGCCTTCTTCCTCCATTATTAGTTCCTCCAATCAAAAGCCTTGCCTTCCCCTGTCCTCAGAAAAGACCATTAACCACATATCACTGGAACCTCTTAAAAACAAGCACTATTTCTGTCTGCTTTTCTTCAGGTCAGTGACAAAAGAGAATAGGTCAAGTCTATGATTAAGTGGCACTTAATTCAAACCTCATCAATGGAATACTTCCTACTATGGCAATTTATCAATATTTAGTCATTTTTCTAAGGCTAAGGCTCTTTATGTATTCCGTTTTCCACCTGTAGTTTTAGATCAGTGGCAGCTCTGTCATTTTGGGCTCTCTGCTGCGTTACAAGTTATTGCTATTTTTGGATGCTAGCTGTTAAATTAACAGCATTTCCAATATGATCTTGCAATGAACACAAAGAGAATACCATCAACTTCCAGCTGAATCACTTCCTTCCAGGCCACTGAAATATTCCAACTCATCCCAACACTCTTCCTCTTCCTTTGAGGGAGAAATGACTCTTGCAAGTGACACGGGAAGACACACACACAGAGCCTACTCCAGTGCCCTGCTGCCCCCTTCTAGACCAATGCCCTGGTATCCTCTTACTGGAGAAAAACTTATCCTCACCCCTTACTTAGATCCCTCTTCATTTCCTCTTTCAAGGGTGAAAGAAAACAAATACTAAAAGTTAGAGTATTTAGACATTTAAATATATATATATATATATATATATATATATATATATATATATATATATATATAAAAACAGTTATCACTATGGTTTTCAAAGCCATTCAGTTGAAAGGAATAAAAGGCACTTCTCCACTCAACATAAAACCCCCAGCGGGAAGTCCTGCTCCTCCATAAATCTTAAATGGAAGGGCAAGATGTTGGAGGGAAAGTGTCAAACAGCCTGATAGAGGGGCTTGCTCGTCACCCTGAGAGGGCAAGTATGAAGCAGGGAAAGCAACCAAGAGGAGGATCCAAGATAAAGTGGGGGATGGATGGGGCCATTAACTTTAAAGCAAATTTTGTCTGACTAGGACTGTTCAGATAGAACAGCTTGTTTGCCAAGTTACTCAAAACAGGGTGTCTTTGTATTTCAAAGACAGAATACTTTGGTGCTAAGAGAGGGTTTTCGCAGCTGTTTTACTGTCAAGAATATGGGCTAATTCTTCTTGCTGGATCCATCCAAACAACAGGCCCCTGTAGATGGGTTCAGTGTAGTTGGTATTCATGAGGAGAAAACAGGTGCAAAGGCTTCTTGGAATAGGCTGCCAAAAGTTTAGATGTGGTACTTTGGAAAATCCCACTACATGCCTATCTGCATCTCCAGGAGCTTAAATACCTTTGGAAATTAGGCCCCAAATAACAATTTTTGGAAAGTAACAGTTAAATTATACTTGGCAAGGTATTTGCCAGGCTTTGGCATGCTGCATGAGCATATATGCACATATGGAGTCCTCCACACACACTGGGGATGGCGGGGGGAGGAGAAAACTATTTCGCAGCTGTGGGTGATTTTTTTTCCCCACTGAACTAGACTTACAACTAGCTATGGGTTGTTAAAAGTCAGAGAAGTGTCAATACCTGCAGTCTATGGAATCTATGATGGGTAATATGTTACAGAGCATGGATTAATTTACAACACTAAAAAGTGATAACAAATTAACATAATTGTATCTGATAGCCATGGGGTAAGTTAATCTGGTAACAGACAGATTCCTGACACAGTCATTAAAAGGATATTTTTCCTCTTTCAAAATTGGGGGAAATTCCTGTTTTTATAGTTCTGCATAAAATTGACCTATTATTTTTTCCCCAGTAGCCCCAAGTCTCAGACCTATATATTGGAATTGAAGTAGTTCACTTACATTACCTTAATTGGGGATTGATTTTGCTTATTGCACCTAAACTCCTCTTTCAGCCTCTTGTTATGGTTATAGATTTTGAGCCACCACCTGGATTTGGACTCTGTGTACACACTATTTTGCTACAAACCCATGGACTCATATTCCTTAAAGAGTTAGTGGACAGTACACTTATAAAGCTTTAAAGAAACATTTTGGAAAACTTAAGAGTGTTCTCATCATTTCTTTAATTTGCCAGTTATAGTATTTCTACAGTGCTTCATCAGGAATGTTATCAAGAGAAAAGAACTAACCAGTGAATACCTATAGGATGCTTAATTCTAAGCATCACTTAAGCAAATCTGTTGAAACTTTTGCCCCCATCCCAGTTCAGGTGAAAATGGGATAATTATTCCATAATGGGAAGATGGCAGAATTTCACTATTCCTCAGTTGTCACTCAAAGACCTTGCTACACATAGATCAAAGTCACATCACTGAAAAGTCAACTGCCTTATCAATCAAGTATTCTGCTACATTTCTTTTTAAACTTGTGTCAGCAACATCTACCCAAATGTGCCTGACAACGTGGGCAGCTAGTCATACTATAGAAAAAATAATGAAATTCAACTGAATTGTTTACAGCTGCAGTACTATAAAGTATGGCTGTCAAGCAATTAAAAAGATTAATCGTGCAATTAATAGCACTGTTACACAATAATAGAATACCATTTATTGAAATATTTTGAATGCTTTCTACATTTTCAAATATATTGATTTCAATTACAACACAGAATACAAAGTGTACAGTGCTCACTTTATATTTATTTTGTATTACAATATTTGCACTGTAAAAACAAAAGAAATAGTATTTTTCAATTCACCTAATGTAAATACTGTAGTGTAATTTCTTTATCATGAAAGTTTAACTTACAAATGTAGAATTATGTACAAAAAATAACTGCATTCAAAAGTAAAACAATGTAAAACTTTAGAGCCTACAAGTCCACTCTGTCCTATTTCTTGTTCAGCCAATCGCACAGACAAAAAAGATGGTTTACATTGCAGGAGATAATGTTGTCTGCTTCTTGTTCACAGTGTCACCTGAAAGTGAGAACAGGTGTTCGCATGGCACTGTTGGAGCTGGCGTCACAAGATATATTCATGCAAGATGTGATAAAGATTCTTATGTCCCACCATGCTTCAACCACCATTCCAAGGAACGTGTGTCCATGCTGATGACAGGTTCTGCTCGGTAACAATCCAAAGCAGAGCAGACCGACGCATGTTCATTTTCATAATCTGAGTCAGATGCCACCAGCAGAAGACTGATTTTCTTTTTTGGTGGTTTGGGTTCTGTAGTTTCCACATCAGAGTGTTACTCTTTTAAAACTTCTGAAAGCATGTTCCACACTTCATCCCTCTCAGATTTTGGATGGCACTTCAGATTCTGAAACCTTGGGTCGAGTGCTGTAGCTATCATTAGAAATCTCACATTGGTGCCTTCTTTGTATTTTGTTAAATCTGCAGTGAAAGTATTCTTAAAATGAACAAAATGTGCCGAGTCATCATCCGAGACTACTATAACATGAAATATATGGCAGAATGCAGGTAAAACAGAGCCAGAGACATACAATTCTCCCTCAAGAAGCTCAGTCAAATTTAATCAACGCATTATTCTTTTAACGAGCATCATCAGCATGGAAGTGGCATATGAATGTTTAGCATATCTGGCATGTAAATACCTTGCAATACCAGCTACAAAAGTCCCATGCAAATACCTGTTCTTACTTTCTGGTGACACTGTAAATAAGAAGCAGGCAGCATTATCTCTCAAATGTAAACAAACTTGTTTGTCTTAGCAATTGGCTGAACAAAAAGTAGGACAGAGTGGACTTGTAGGCTCTAAAGTTTTGCATTGTTTTGGTTTTGAGTGCAGTTATGTAACCAAAAAAAATCTGTCTGTAAATTGCATTTTCATGCTAAAGAAATTGCATGAGGTGAACTGAAAAATACTATTTCTTTTGTTTATCATTTTACCATGAAAATATTTGTAATAAAAAATAATATGAAGTGAGCAGTGTACACTTTGTATTCTGTGTTGTAATTGAAATCAATATATTTGAAATGTAGAAAAACATCCAAAAATATGTAATAAATTTCAATTGGCATTCTATTGTTTAACAGTGCAGTTAAAACGGTGATTAATTGCAATTAATTTTTTTGAGTTAATCGCATGAGCTAACTGCAATTAAATGAAGAGTCCTACTATAAAGCAACTTTTAATATTAAGATCAGGCACATTAAGAGCTCAAACTTGGGTTAATTCTCAGCTCAGCAGATGCAGATGATAGAATTTTCAAAAGCACCTAGAAATGAAACTTTGATTGATTTCAATGGGAGTTAAGTGCCTTAATACCTTTTAAAAATCTGGCCCTAGGTGCCTAAGTGTATTTGAAAATTCCAAAAGATGCTCATCTGCATCTTTAGATGCCAAAGCTTCTTCGAAAAATCTGACCCATAAGGTACATTTTTTTAAAGTGCCTAAATGATTAAGAGCTTAAGTTCCATTTTCAAAAGTAATTTTGCACATAAGAATTAGGCTTCTAAGTGATTTAGGAGCCTCCTTTGAAATTTTTAATCTTACGCTACCCCAAACCTCAGTTTCCCCTCTGGAAAACAGAGATAACCCCACTAACAACCATGAAATACTAATGATTGTGATATACTTAGACCGGGGAATTAGAGGGATAGACGGGAGTAAGTGCTTTTGCATGTTATTGCTAGGAATGAAAGGGAGGTTAGAAGAAGAGACACAGCTGCAGTGGTGACTAGGCAACAGATTATACCCTGAGGGGCCAGATCCTGAGTTGGTGTATGTGAACATAGCTCCATTGAAAGCATCATTTTTCACACAGAGCTGGGCACGATTTCTCAGACCACCTCCCCCCAGCCCAAAAATGCAGATTTGGTTTGACAGTAATATTTTACAAATCATGTCAAAAGTGACAAATTGTTTCAGTTAAGAAAGATAACCAGAAAGTTCTGGAAAAAAATCTAAACATTTTCTTTAAATATTTTCCAAAATACCTCAAAAATGAAACAAAATATTAACACGCCCCCCCCCCAATCTTCACCCAGCAAACCAAAAAGTCAGGTAGTCACACAGCTCTATTCCCATACAGCTGGAAAAACCTTATCAAAATGTTGTGCTATTTTATACCAGCAGAGAATCTGCTTGATCTATATCTCTACATTAAATGGTATCAAACAACTATAATCATATGTTCTTTTTCATATCAGACTTCCCACAACATGATAAAACAAAAAATTGGTTTATGCTGCTAGAATTGCCTTACTAGAGCTATACACATATAGTGCATATTTTACAGTGTTGCTTATAAAATGAGCTGAACAAAGAGGATGATGTGTAATTGGTTAATCTCCAAGCTCCAACCAGTGCTGCTTTTATTGGGCAACTGTAGCATTGGTTGGCATATTAACCTCCCCTTCAAGAAAAAGAAAACAAAAGCTATAAGAAAAATTCTTTAAGATCTTTGCTGAACCTGAAAGCATGAGTGTTTTTGAGCTGCAACAACTGCTGAGTGAAATCACTGAGTTAGCCCCAGCATGGGATAAAACTATATTGAAGAGTTAAAAGTTTTAAGGTTCTGAATGCTCCTTTTGTTGACATCTCCTGCTCCAGTTGTGGCTCCTTCAAAGGCTTTGTCAGCTGGGGCTGACATCAGCAGGTTAGGAACTATTTTCTTATTAATTTTAAAATAATATATGGAAACAGGAAGAAGTTTTAAGTTGTGAATTATGAAAGCAAGTCTTTGTGAAAAAATACTTGCAAATTTCCTACTACAGTCGAGTACAAACAGTTAATTAACCAATTCAGTGTCATATTGCATCTGTGTCCCTGTAGCAATAAAGTTTACACAGCTGGTAAATTTTAGAAAAGCAATTACAAGACCATTTTGAAAGTTTGGGAGACTCTAAACAGCATTAAAGACTAAATATTAATTAAAACAAGTATTTAAATGTCTTATAGGACTTTGAGGTACTAATGAACTCAATTAGGAGCAATGATCAAGTTTACAAATTAAACTACTGGATTATATATTATGCAAGCATGAGTTTGTTGGTGTTTTCTGTATAATAAGGTTACTTTGCCCCTGGATAATAAATCTAATTTTCAGATGTTCATTATTTGGTTTAAAATGTTGTTGCATAGCAGGAGCACTAAGACATTTTTGAACTTCTACACATTCTAAATAATTTTTAAAAAGAACAAAACTTTGTTTTATCTGGTAATTTTTCATTTGAATTTCTTTATCAGTCTATTTTAAAAAGAAACATAGGGCTAGATTCTGTTCTGTTATATTGATGTAAATCCAGTGTTAGTGACAGACATATCTTCCCGTAGGAATACATAGAATCAGTTCTAAAGGCATGGAGTTTGGGTTTGGTGTTTAGATTTTTATGTGAATTCTCTGAACTTCTGGAGTCTTTAAAAAATGGCTCAATGTGCCATGCACATGAGACTTTCACGGTATTTTGGCAATTCTGCTTTCAATCTTATCAAATGGAAACCAGAAATGAAAGGGGGGGAGGAGGGGAAGAGAAGAAGAAGGTTAACAGAGAGAGAAAAATATCTCCAAACATTTGAGTTTCGGTTGAGCAAAATGGGGGAAGGTTGAGGAATATGGGGTCTTATTTTCCTAAACACACATTCCAAAGAGCCAACTCCTCACTTTTTTTTTTTTTTTTTTTTTTTGATAAACCCCATACTTCAGGGGAAATTTTCAGTAAACAAAAAATATTGAATACCCTCACCAGGATGCTCAGGAGTTCTTATATTTAGAACAGTCCCTCCAAATGGCATAGGGCTCAGGCTGAGGATGTGTAGGACACACAGAACTGTCTCCCAACAATAGGAATATAAGGTGGAAGATCTGAAGAGCTCTGTGTAGCTCAAAAGCTTGTGTCTCTCACCAACAGAAGTTGGTCCAATAAAAGATATTACCCTACTTACCCTGTTTCTCTAATATCTTGTGACCAACATGGCTACCACACTGCATTTACCAACAATAATGTCCTGGGTGGAGTCAGGAAAAACTATCTTTCTTCGGGATGTTTTCCAGACACTTCTAGCTGATCAGAGACAGATGATCTAGATATATGATCAGAAAAACAAATTCAAATAAATCCAATTGTCCTCCCCACTGCTGCTTAACAGAAAATGGAGCAGTATGAAAGCATGTGCATTACACAAGCATTTTACAAATTGTTAGGATTTCTTTCTCCACTGCTTTTTTTTTTAAACTGATTCATCAACGGTGCTTGATTTGTTCTGTAAGCAACCTGATTAGTCACTAGGAGCACCCATGTGTTTAGTTTTTTGTTAATTAATGCAGCATGTGTCATTTTGAAAAATAATCAAGGCCCCATTAATGCTAGGATTCATTTAACACTTCTCAGTTAGGGCCCAATCCTGATCCCAAGAAATCAATTGCACAACTCCCTCAGGCTCTTAAAAAATGGATTAAGAGGGGCTTGGGGGGGGGGGGGGGCAGGTGATAACTTGCAAAAAAAATACATAAGGATGTCAGTATCTTTATCCCCATCTGACAAATGGGGAAATGGAGGCACAAAAATAAAGCAATTTGCCCAAGGTCATACAGCAGGCCAGGAATAAAACCCAGGTCTGCTGAATCCCAGTCCAATGCTCCATCCACTAGGACACATTGCTCTTTTGTTTCTTACCCTAGTCTTTTCTGTGTTCCAGCTCAGTGGACTATGAAATATTTCAACATAAAAGGTATGTCTTAGCAGAAAGGGAAGAGAATGGAACCTGACACGATTTATTTAAAATGCAAAAGGAGAACAAAACCTAGATTGTATATGGAATTGCACTCCCACCACACCATAAAGTAAATGATAATGGGATTATGAAAGTAAGGTTAAAAAGGCTATTTGATTGTAAATGTCAGTCTCCAGCTGCTCATAATTTTCTCTGAAATTGTCTTTTGGGGTTGAAATTTGTCATGTTTTGATAATATTTAAATACAAATCCATTGCTGATTTTGATTACTAGAATTCATAGGAAGTTTCATCACGAGCTTTTAAACCATCCGACGGCTCAGGGAGACCATGCTGGTTTGGGACGTGAGGGAGTGCAGCCAAGGACAGGCTTCTCCCATGCAGTTTTAGAAGCCCTGATCTTGCCCCCTTGCCCTCCACCACACACAAGCTGCAGGATGTGAAGGAAATCTTCACATTGAAATTCAGTTGTCCTGATTCTGTCCCTGCTATGGCCCCTTTACTCCACTGCTGTGGAATTAAGGAAGAACAGTCTCCTGCAGAATTCCCCTCACATAAATAAGTGTCCCTCCGAATGCAGAGTTTGCAGCACAGAGGTTGGCATAGGGGCAAGCCAGAGGATGCAAGGGGCAAGCCAGGGGCAGGAATATGGGTAGCATAACCAGCATGCCGGCTGTTCTGAGCTTTAAAGCAGCGCAATGGTAACAACATATGACAGTCACCACTTTGGCCCACATGCCTGGGAATGAATTGGGGACGTCCAAAGCTAAAAGCATGACCTGCTACAACTTGAGCTAAAGCTCTCAAGGTAGTAGGGCTGTTACAGACTCATATCTTCTGCAGATCAGACACACAGGGAAACCTATAACATACTGTTGGTGAGTGTATACATATGCATAAGTGCTGCAATTTAGGGTATGTCTACAGTGGAGCTGGAGGTGTAGCTGGAGGTGTAGTCTCCAGCTCAGGTAGCCATGTGTGTACTCACTTTGATCAAGCAACATAGCTGCAGCTGCACTGGCAGCAAGACTAGCTAGCTGCCCTAATCACATACCTAGGGTTTTCGACTGGATTGTACTCGGGGGGGGGGGGGGGAGAGGGCGCTCATCCATCATGCCTCTCTTACTACTATGGCCAGACTGCTATTTTTAGCACACTGGCTCCATCAAAGCTAGGACTTTTACATCTACCCCAGGCTGGAAATTACATCTCCAGCTACAGTGTTTAGAAAAGCCCCAAAGACTCTCTCTCAAGTGCCTCTCATTTTCAAGGATATCTCTTTAGTCTCAAAGTTATCTATATACAGTCCACCCAATTTGATGTTCCCATTTTTATTTGTGAAAGTTATTTTTACATCAGATAAGTGGAATCAAGAAACAAGATTCTAGAAAGAACTATTTGCATTAAAAGAATTAAATCCACAGCATTTTTAGATTCCTGAATGAGTAATATCTGTGTGTGCCTCATCCCACATTTGGGCCCAGGCAGGTCATATGCCCCTTCAGGCCTGCTCTACCATGTGGGAGGTGCTGGCCAGGCCCACAATTCAGAAAGCACAATTGTGCCTAAACCACTTCTACTCTCCCCCAGTCTGAGCTGTCTCTCCTGCACTGGCCCACAGTTTCTTCAGTAAATCTTTGTACCCCTCCCCCCATAGAAGGTCATAAGAAAGCCCTAAATCTCAAACTTGTCTAGTTAGTACGCAGCAAGCCAGGGTGTGAATGCACAGCACACTAGCCTGTCACACACCAACTGACTCCTCGGACCTTGCTGTTGCACACTACAAATTACATAGCATATGTACAACTTGTAGAACATGGCCTGACAGTCCATGTGCTCAGTTAGCGCATGGCAAGCTAGTATGCTGTACATTCACAACGTGGCTTGCCACACTGACTAGCCATGTGGACGAGAACTCTGCGTCTATTCTATCTCCAGGTATTGCCTTCAAGTTCAGGCACCCTTTTATCAGTACTTATAGACTTTTGAAGAGTGATTGAGCAGAGTGAAAGATAAAGCTAGTAAAAGATGTAGTTTCTCACTAGCTGCATTGAAACTGCCAGTCTGCAGTTTTCAGTTTAAAAAAAAAACATCTTTTCTTTCTTCAGGGGCATTTGTGGTTGTGTGAATTTCAATAATGCTTACCCACAATTTTGGTGGCTTTTAAACTTTATTAAAAAAAACTTAATCAGAATCAATAAAAATTCTTGATTGAAGGGTTTCTTTTTTAATAAAATGCAAAAAGACGCCTAGCCAGTATATGAGAACTACAAAAACCTATGGCCAGCAGGCACTTTCAGTTTTTAATAAGGAGCTTTTCCTCCTCTGTATGCAAAAGCACATTTCAATAGCATTCACAATTGCTGTAGCACCTTTCAACTTTTACTTTTCATTAACTAGGGCTTAATAGGGAGTAATGTAGACTTCTTATTTTAAAATCTATGATTAAACTGCTGCACAATGGGTATGGAATGTTGGTTTTACTACCCAGATTATGAAAGCACTAAAAATGCAGACAGTGACATGCAGATGAAACTGTACAATACTGCAAAAGTCCTAAGATAACTTCTACAGTGGGCTTCACTTAAAATCAAGGGCTAAATGAAATATGACTGTAAGGTTAACAAGTGACAACTTACATACACTCCAGTATACAGATTGTTTTATATGCAACTCTATTTCATTTTTAACATTGGCCTCAGAGAAACAAGCTGCATATTTTGTGTACTGTAAAGAATTCAGAAAGTCTGTATTAAAAGAGCAACTATTTTGAAAGGCAAAATTCCAACCGTATGTGATCATCCGTTGCTCCCATTGACTTTAATGCAAATTACATACCTATATCCAAGTTACACTCATCTGCAGAATTTAACCCAATGTGTTCAAGTTAAGCACTTAAGTACATTAAAAGAAGTCTTAAAAGACTTTTCCTAATAAGAGTTTGAAGACTATTTGGCCAAAATGCTTGCACTCCCTTAGACTTTATAGTAGATCTTACTTTCTGTGCACAAAAGCCATTTTGCCTGATACTTCCATGTGTTCATTCTCCTGGAGTATCATTCTTCTCCCCATCTTTGGTGGCATCTCTGTTCTCGGTCTACCTGCCCCAGTGACCTTTTAGAGAATGTGGATAAATTTGCTTAGCATTAACAACTATTTCTCTTTCAACTCAGACTCATTCTCCCTTTGATGTCAACCGCTCAATAGAGAGGAGTTGTGGAGAGCTGCTGGAAGCAGAAACTGACATTGCTTCATGGACACCTGCCCAGCCAACTCTCTCTGTGCCTTGAATGAAGATGTATCTATCACAGATAAGTAGGACCACCACATTTCAGCAGGGGATCTTGACTCTTTTCTCCTTTTCAGCATGATTTTCTGGCATTCAGGCACCTTTCAAACTTAAAATGATGAGTTCTGTCCCTAATTTCTCTACCTCAGAAGAGAGTTGCAAGGCTTAAATTGTTAGCATTTGCAAGGCATTTTAGATCTTCAAATGGAAGGCATTATAAAATTACAAAGCACTGTTGCACCTTCCAGACTTCACCTCACCCTGGAAATCCTTACTTCCCACTCAGATTGTCCAACCTGTATGTCTCAAGAAGATCAACCTTTTTCCAATGCTGGCTTCAGTTCTATTCCCTGAAGAATGAGCTTTCGAGACCTGCCAAACATCTTATATGCACTAGGACCAAGCTGTCACTGGAATATCTAGCTGCAGTAGGGTATTACTTGAATAGGATGCCATTCCATCGCAAATGCTGGGCTTCAATGTGCTATGAAGGGGAGCTGGCAAGCTTCAGTTTCAAACTATTGCTTGATATTTGTCATCTGGTGCTCAAGCTTTTTAATTTGTTTACGTTATTTATACCATGTTTCTAAAAGTTCCTTCCCCCCTCCCATTGAAAACACTACAGATACATTTTGTTTTGAAAGGTGCCTTAGTTTACATCATTATACTCTATTCAAAGTTGGCTAGTCACAGAGGGTAAGCCATTACGTACACAGATCCATGCAGGAAATGCCAGCTTTTGCCACATGGATTGAGGAGACTTGATGAGTGGTGCCTGGGGAAAGCAACAAAGGATCCTGCACTTTAGGTGGAGTTTGAGCACTTCCATGGTCTGCTTTATTGTAAAATATAAAAGACCTACTCCTTTAAGGACCAAACACAGATACTATGCATCAGGGCTTTCTTCAGCAAAAGTTCAGTGTCTTGAGAAGGTCTGACTTGTTTCAGCCAAGTCTGAAGGTCTCAGATGTGATAAAGTTGAAGGAGGAGTGAGAGGAAAAATCCAGCTCCTATCCTCTTCAAAGAGGTCCTTCTACACTCAGGCCTCAAGCTGTCCACAGCACATACCTGGAAGAATGAACTGGGCGGAATTAATTCCTTAGCCTGACACAGCTACTACCCTGAAAATCCCTTTATTTTAAGGCAGGCATCTATGGGCCTCTCTTTGGTTGGAAACATTTAACCTGTTTCCTGACAGCCACTGGACAGGATCTGTGCACCCCTCTAGACTTCTCTAGAAGTTAATTTAAGGAAAGCATTCACAAAGTTTATAAAAATGTGAACCCAATTCCCCTTAAAAAGAAAACCCTGCACCACAGAATTGCCTGCTCTTAAAATTTTCAGGGCAATTCGTTATCCGTGATCCTGGGTTATGAAAAACTGACATCTTGCTGTTGGCCCAGAGCTACATATAAGATTTTTGTTGCATTTAGTGTGTGTTTTCCCAAAGACAGGAAAATGTAAAATAATACGAATGGTCTGACCCTTTGGCCCTCCTGGAGGGAGTGGGGGGCTTTAATAAAATCTTGCATACTGATTGAAATAAGAATGATTACAATTTTATAACGTGGAATGCTTTTGAGGATCTATTTTTTAAAATACTATTGAAACCTGAAGCCAAAATGAAGTTTCATTTTTAAAATCATATTTCATAGGTGCAGTGCCAGGACCATGACATACAATCCTTTGGTGAGGTCAGAACCATAAAATATTGCCATTGTTCTTTTTACTTATTTTCAAATTACAGATTGTGTACACAGTATATCCTATATATGTATACAATCCTATACACAAGCTATATAGACACTTCAACCATGGGTAATTAGTTAACAATACTAAGTATTAAAAATTTATAAGGACCAAACACAAATGAAACAATTAAGGAAGCAACAACATAATACTGCCATCTCATGGCAAAAACATAAGGTAGTATTGTTCAGATATAACAAGGAAAAGAGTTAGTGTTTAAAACCTAAATACTAAATTTGATTTACAAAAAGGTAATAACTAAAATATTTCTATTAAGGGCTTGTGTACCTGAACAATTAGTTCATGACAAGCTGGGGTCTGAGTCTATCTGGCACTAGCCTGGCAGGGTTTAGCACTCAATGCAGGTCAGCAGAGTAAACATGAACAGTTCATTAGATTGTCTTGATTCAGTCCTCTTTAAAATGGAACTAGCTCAAAGCACTCTAATGAACTGTTAGTGTACATGTTGTATGCAGTCTAGTTGTAGTTGTGATGCTCAGAGTACCTTTCCCAGACCTGAAGAAGAGCTCTGTGAGGCTTGAAAGCTTGCCTCTCTCACCAACAGAATCTGGTCTAATAAAAGATATTATCTCACCCACCTTGTCTCTGTTAGCGCACATGGACTGTTAGATTGCTGGTCAGCAGGATTTACATGGAGAATTAGACCCTGCCAGGCTATTGCAAGGCAGGATTCACCCCCAGACTTGCCATGAAGTGATTGTTCATGCAGACAAGCCTTTAGAGTTATAGAAATATTTGACACAGAAGGTAGAACTACCTGAAATTATGTTTGATTTGAGTTTGAACTACATCCACACAGAGGTCAGATGAAGAACAGAGTCATTATCATAACATACCGACGGTTCATTTAGACCAGTATCCCATCTCTGATAGTGATTGGTACCAAATGCTTTAAAGGAAAGTGCATATAGTAGAATAAGCCACCCGTAGGGGACAATTTCTTCTAAACTGTTAGATGACGGTTTACTTACGCTGTGAAACATGAGGGTTCATATCCTTGAAGGGGTGGGGGGGGGGGAAGAGTCTCTCTCTCTCTCTCCTGTTGAATGTAACTGGATGTTCTCAGTAGCCATACAAATGTCTCATCCTTTTTGAATCTTAATAAACAGTGTTTCAATTATATATAGTGGCTATGAGTTCCATAGGTTAATTATGCGTTGTATTAAAAAATGTTTTCCTGTATCACATTTTGGGCTTTTGACATCCATTCTGTCCAATATCAGGGTTTTAGCATATTGAGACAAGCCAATGTGTTAAAACAGTACATGAAAGCTCTCTAAATATAAGGAGGTTACATTTTTAAGTCCTCTTTCTTATAAAGAAACCTTCCATTTTGTTTTTGTGAAGACCTTGCAAAGCTGCTGCAACACCAGAATACAGTGTAACAGCACTGATGGTTTTTGACTCTACAGAGAATGAAAGGGAAAGACATCCAGAAGGGCAAACTAGTCCATCAGAAATCTGTCCTAGAAATCTGTCACTAGAACTGCAGGCTTTTCTACAAGCATCACAGCAGTCAGCAGTGAAGGCAGCCAAGAGATCAAACAAGGTCAAGCAAGAAATAGCCAACACAGACCCAACACTGCTTGAAAAATACATGAAATGTAACAACTATTTTTGAATAACATTAAGATCATGGTAAAAGCCAACAGAAGCTACTAAATAGAAATAGAAGGATGACACTCCATTTTCACTCAGTTCGGTTTATAAACAAGGACTTTATAAGGAGCTTTGTGCATGTGTTTACTTGGGCGTGGAGTAGATATAGATTCTTAGTATTATATTAAGATGTTGAGTTTAATTTTAGTTTAGAATACATTAGATCAGAGGCCTCATTCGTGGCCTTTTTCCCAGCCCAAAAATGGAAGGCATGCAAAGAATCTCTCCTCATGATATGCTTATGCCACTGGTTGACTCAAGCCGTAGCCTCCCCTGGGAGTGAGAAAGGAGCAGGAATATAGCAAAGGGAACACTGCTCAAAAGAGAAAAGAAACAAGTCTCTCTCTCTCTAGGGCAGTAACCATGCAAGAGGTAAAGCAGAACAATGAGGCACATCATGACAACTCCCACTTCAGACTGCTGCAATCAAGAACAAAGGGCATGGATGTCAGAACTGTTTTGTCCTCCAGGGCATAAACACTTCAGTGAATGCCCTTTCCAAAGAGGTGCCCATTTTCCACTTCACTGCTGGGGGACTCTGGCCTTAAAAATCAGGTGACATATGGCCTCTGTGCCACTCTTCCCCAGCTTGTTGCTGAGGTAGAGGGGAAAAGGAGGCATGGACAGAATAAAATATTCTACAATTTCTTTGACATTATTTGCCTGGCTTTAATCTCAAATTACATGATTCATAGGCCAAGTGACATTCTATCACAATTCAGATGTGCACCGACAACTTAGCCCAGCCAACTTTGCACCTAAAATCACTCAAACATTGTGATAAGGAAAAAAAAAATTGTTTCTCTTTCAGTGTTTTCATTATATTTTAAGAGGAAAGTATCTGAGGGGAAACAAGGTGGAAATTTAACCAAAAAAGCATAGAGATGTACAAGCTCTGAAAGCACAGAGCAGTGCAGATGAAATTCAAAGTTATTTAGAGAAGGTAGAAAAAATATAGTGTGAAATTTTTCAAAGGAAGTTAACATTTTTCTATTCATTTGAAAAAGTTTCAATTACATTTTTATGATTTTGTAAACAAATTATTTTTAATTGGAAAATTTTAATTTCATTTTTATGGGAAAATAACCACTCACCTTTTATCTTTTCTGCCATGGAAAAATGGAGTGGGGGGTTAAGTAGAACCATTTGAGAGAAAGTATTTTCCACCTATATTAAAAAAAGATTTCTTTAAAAGTTTAAAATTATTCATTTAGAACTTTTAAAAATGAAAAATTTGACCAAAAATGTAAAAAATTTTGCAGATTTTTTTTTTGTTTACGTAACAAGGCATTTTCAATTGAAAAAAAAAAATTGTTGGGAAATTTTCAACCATCTCCAAAGATGGAAAAGCTGCAGAACTTTGAGAGCTGCTTTCCTACTTTTTAACCCTAGTAATTCATGTTCACTCACAAATACAGTGAAAGGGCATGTTTTTAATTCTTTTAAATTATTAGACTACTTACCTCAAAAATCTGAGGTTTATTCATGCAAATACTCCTTACTGACATAAGTAGTCTTGTTGAATCTGGTTGAACCAATTACACAATGTGAGTATTCCTCACTAATGCATCTCATTGTAAGGGTTGCAGGACTTGCCAATAACAGCACTGGATGAAAAAATATTTTTCCCCTAAAAATTTTTTTAATTCTAATTTTTTTTGTTTGAAAGAATTTTTTGTTTAATGAAACTTAAAAATTTCCTACTTTGGAAAAGTTCCAGAATGGCAAAGTTACACTTTTTAAAAAAAATAAAATCACTAACTTTTGCAAATATGGAGAAGTTCTGAAAACGTAAACTGTGTGCATTGCAGGTGTGGAGGGGGATGGAGATATGTGTTTGTGTGTGGGGTGGGGGGAGAACAGGAAAAAAGGGAGACCAGGGAAAAACAAACAATCCAACATTTCCCATTTAAAAAAAAATAAATCAAATATTTTCCCTCAAGAAATTTTGTTTCCAGTTACATCCCTTTTTTGGGGGGGTGGGGAGGGGAAGGGAAGCTGTCGGCAAAATTTCAGCCAACTTTAGCCAATAACCTGAGGCTATGGCTTTGTTGCCAAAAAGATGTGTCTTTACAATGAGATACACAATGTGAGTTACCTATTCACTGCAAAATCCTAGTGGAGACAAGGCTAAAACTTTTACTTTGATGTAGCTAGGCAAGGTCAGCCTCCGTGAGGGGATATAGTGTTGAGCTCACCTAGCTATACTGAGGTAAACAAACATGACTTAGCACAGTTAATATTTATCTCTCTATAGAGCAACACTTTTTGGCAATGAAGGTATAATCCATCTATGGATAATGCAAAGGATTTGGACAATAGGAGTATTACTGTAGATTTCTCGGTTAAGTAAAATGTGGTTATAAAAAAAGGTAGTATTTTTAGAAAGAAGGGCCACAATATTTATCTGGTGGAGCACTTAAGCTGTTTTTGGATGATACGTAAAACCAGTCATAATGAACCCTGGTTATTAAAACCCCAGTGGCACATTTCAAAACAGTGGGTATATACTGTAGTGTTAAAGCCTGCTGCTTCCATCCTCGAAGGGACTGTATTCCAGCGATGGATGAAGTGATTGCTGTAATCGTGCAATCAAACATTCATGGGCAGACACAGACCTTGTGGAACCCCACTGAACACGATAGGCCCCTGAGTGGAGTCAGTGGTTCATACGCATGGATGTGATTGCAGGACTGAGCCCAGAGTTTGTAATCACTTGACTAACTGCAAAGCTAATTATGGTGCTTTGTTTAAATGATTCATTGTGAAAATATATTGTTTTGAAAAAATGAATAGCCTGAAAATACATGTTTTAAAAAATAAGTAGCCACATGCCTTCAAAGAGACAAGAGTAGCCAACAGTCTAATGACACCACACCTTCTCTAGGAGTTAGTAAGCAGCACACTCAGCAGCACAGTTAAGGGTGACGCCCTTGCTCACACCAAGACATACCTTACTTCAATGGGACTATTCATGGTATAAGGCAGGGGTGGCCAAAATGTGGCTTGCGAGCCTCATGCGGCTATTTTACAGTCAAAGTGCAGCTCGCAGAGCCCCACACCTCTCCCACATTCTCCACCTACCTCCCTGCAGCTCACTGCTGCCTCTCCCCAGAGCTGCAGCTCCCAGCTTGCTGGCTCCAGCAGCTGCCATGCAGGGAGAGAGCCTGGCAGCACCATGTAACTGAGCAGGGCCAGCAAACCCTGGCAAAAATCTGGGGGGAAGGGGGACATCTGCCTAGTGGGGAGGAGGATCTCAGGCCTTCAGACCTGCAGGGCCTGCCAGCGAAGGCTCACAGCTTAAGAAGGAGCGGGGCGGAAACCACAAGCCCCAGCAGGTGCTTCCCATGGGGCTGAAGCCCTGAGTCCTGGCAGGCGCACCCTGGCTCTTGAACTTCTGAAGATGACCATATGCGACTCGAGCGATCATAAGTTTGGCCACCTGGGTATACAGTAGTTTTTCATTGTTCATACAAGGTATCACATCCTGACCCAAAGAAAACACTTCCTAAAATACAATAGAAAATATGGTTAATACAGTGTATTTCAAACCAGATCCTTATCTGATTTCAATGAAACTATGCTGATTTACACCAGTTGAGGACCTGGCTCCGATTTTTAATTTTGCTGAAATAAATTATTATAAAACTTAATACAGGTATTTTATTCCAACCACTGAAGGCACTATAAGAGGGGGAAATATTTTTATTTGACAACAAATCTGAAAACTTTCCCATTGTTTCACATTCACAAATAAGAGGATGCAGAAGCAAATGCTCCATTATTAGCATTATTATGAGGGGGAAAAGGACACCCTGAAATATTTTAAGAGTCTGTAAACATGCTAACCTGTGACAATGAGAGCCAGAGTAGATCATTCTGCCCAAAAACAGTTGGGAATGTCTAAATAGGAGGACCGTATCCAGTACAATACGGAAATAAACGTAACAAAATAATAAAGGGACTGCTTTTAAAAACTGCTGAGCACCCATAGCTCCAGCTGAAGGCAATGGAGTCTTCAGACGCTCAGGACCTCTGAAAAATCAGGTCCCTAATTGTCCAGCTTTCTCTCTTTTTTTCTTTTTTTCCTGTTAAGGAAATAGGAGCTCAATACTTCAGCCATTTTTAGACCATTTTTTAATTTCATTTATAAGTGACATTACTGAGATCATTGTAGGGGAAAGCTGGCCTCCTTGGTTGATCCATATATCAACAGCAAGATCATCATCTTATCCACACAGATACATAGCTGAAGGGATATCTTCTCTACTTTTCATTCCACATGGCTAAATCAGAGGGACGAATTTATGAACAGAGTAAAGGATCATGGAATTTTAATAAATAACAATTGGGAATGTCATTTATCTACTTTTGAATTTTAATGATGCTTTCTATTTCATTTCAATCTATAAGTATCTACATGAGAAACCTATTTAATAATGGGCTCGTCAATCTTGGAGAGAAAGATACAAGAATCCAATGCCTGGATGTTGCAGCTAGACAAATTCAAACTGGAAATAAGGCATACGTTTTTAATGGTGAGAACAATTAACCACTGGAATAATTTACAAGGGTCACGGTGGATTCTCCATCACAGACAATTATTTAATCAAGATCAGATGCTTTCGCTAAAAGATGTGTTTTAGGAATTATTTTGGGCAAGTTCTATGGCCTGTGATATGCAGGAGGTCCGACTAGATCAGCAGTTCTCAAACTGTGGGTCAGGACCCCATTTTAATAGGGTCGCCAAGGCTGGTTTAGACTTGCTGTGGCCCGGGGCCAGAGCTGAAGCCCAAGCCCCACCGCCCAAGGGCTTCAGGCCTGGGCAGCGAGGCTCAGGTTACAGGCCCCCTGCATAGGGCTGAAGCCGGCTTTTGTCTCCTCACTCAGGGCAGTGGGACTTGGGCTTTGCCTCTCCCCCTTCCCCCAACCTGGGGTGGTGGGGCTCAGACAGGCTCAGGGTTCAGTCCCCACTTCTGGGGTTGTGTAGTAATTGTTGTTGTTCGAAGGGGGTCACACTGCAATGAAGTTTGAGAACCCCTGGACTAGATGATCACAATGATACAATCTGGCCTTGGAATCTATGAAATCTATGAGTTCCAGTGATAATTTCAGACATTTCTTCTTCATAAATATAGATTGTGATCATACCTTCAGATCTTCCACAACATTTCCATAGACCTATCAATTACAATTCAAAAGTAGATACAAAAATAATGAATGAGAATGGATGAAATTGAATAAATACCAATGAAAAATATTTATTTATAATCCCTCTCATGACTCTGGCCCAAAATGCCTTTTAGCAACATCAGGGAGTTCATAAAAACTGACAAATACTTTCTACAAGCTCCACAATGGTTAATTTTTAATAATACCATAGAACAATCTAATTCAGGTCCTCAAGTTGGCTCTCTTGGGAAGCAGGGATCATGAGCTTTGCAAAGGCAGCATCCTAAGCAGCTTGAGGGATGGAGAACTGAAACTCTTTCAATTCACTGAAAATTTCAAAACAATTCTTTTTTCAATGAGACCCAAAGTGTTTGTTTTTTTTCCATTTTTCATCATTGCCAATTAACTCAAAAATCTGTTATTTCACTTTATTCTACTTAAGCGTTGCTTAGGGTTTTGTGGGGGTCAATTTCACTCAAATATGAACATTAATTGACCTAAGCACCGTGGATATTATTAACATATATGCTGTACAATTATTTCTGTTAATTCAATATTGTAGGTTCAAAAGTTTGTGTGTTCATGTTACACTTAAAGAATAATAAGTATAGGCTTTTGTAGTTTGACTTTTATATTTGGGGTGGGGGGGGGCAACTCCAGTCAGGCCAACAGGGCCATGCATGGGGGGGACAAATTCTGCACCTGCCCAAAGCTTGCCCCCTTCCAAACTATGGACCATGCTAATAAGGTGAACTGAGAAAAAGTTCAATAAAAAAAGTAGGGTGCAAAATGTTTTAGGAAGTAGGCAGAGTAGAAAACCAAGAAGAGACGACTAGATGGAAGTGAGCCAAGCTGTATATATTACATAGAGACGTCCCACTTGGCTTAGCCCAGCTTTTGGGAGATGTTATTCTATCCCTACTACCTATCATAACATTTGCAAAATCTCAATTCTGCAAAGTTCACATGTGCCAAGCAAAAACTAAAACCAAAACCAAAACAGGGCGTATCTGAACAATGCTACATACGATAGTCACATTTGGACAAATAGATATGGCTAAAGCAGGCCAAGGTACGGGCTGTTGGGACAGGACAGAACAGAAGATAATAAGCAGCAAGTTAGAGCTAGTGGAAGAGCCCCAGGAAGCTTGAAACTACTTTTGGCGGCGTAGGGGAGAACTGGGAAGAAGGATGCTGTGAACAGACACAAAATATTTAACTAATCTAGCTATTTCTACAACAATTGCTACTTTATATTCAAATTGCCTGTCTGACTACTGGCCTTGGGCAGCTGCTGGGAGCTAAGAATAGGGTGAGACAGAGATGCCGGGCGAGAGAAAAGGAGCAAATAAGTACTACAGTGAGATCCTCAGCATGTGCTGTATCAATGTGCAGTTCACCCAATGATACATAACAATTAGCAGTCATGAGATGGCATTAAGGAAGTCTCACTGAAAATCTGGCCCTCAGGAGTTCAAATCTACTACCAATGTGCTCAGACACCTCATATTCCAAGTATAGAATGAGTTTAAATTATGTTTCCTTCTTATTCCTTTCATAGGTTCTATTATATTATTAAAGTTGTATTTATATGGTACATTTCAAAATACAAATAAGTGATATAAATATCAGTTCAAGAATCAGGAAGGAAAAAAATCTGAAGTGATCTGGAGGTAGCTGCATCCAGCCAAAATACTTCTGCCATGACAGAGTCTTGTCGGAAAGGAGATCCCAGAGAGCCCACTAAAAAAAAAATAAATAAATACATAAATTAAAAAATCATATCAAACAAAAACAATTTCTGTGACATAACTAGAAGCAGCAGCAGTAAGTTTGTCAGAACAGTTGTTATATTTCTAAGCACTTTTAAACGTGCCAACTAGGGCCCTGATCCTGCTACTACAATGCCTGGAAAGACCCCTGCGCCCACAGAAGTCCCCATTGATTTCAGTGGGGCTCCAAACATTTAATAATACAGGATCAGAGACAAGAACTGTATACGGTTTGGATGTGAACTCAGGAGGACAGAGAAAGTTGGCATATCATATCTGTGACTAGACTGTTCACAGTTCTGAGTATGCAATAGCCATTCTGTGTCATATAGAGGGTACACATAAAGATAGTTCATTTCAGCTTCAAATGTATTAGTGATTCCAACAATATACCTTAAACTTTAAATATGTAATGCTGCTAAGACCAGTAACACCTCAAAAAAGAGCACGAGTTTTAAGTGTGTGAACTGGATCTTAATTTTTAATTAATTTTTTTAAATAAAGTTTGATAAGATCTGGCTGCTAGCAGCTAGTTCACAACTCTTTTGAAAACACTTATATCCCTTCTTAAGCATCCTCTTCCCCCCCCTCATTTACAGTGGGGAACAATGCAAAAATAATGTAACCAAATATTTGGACATTACTATCCAGCCATATTTTTTCCAAGCTCCAGACAAATGAGTTATCAGACTCCAAAGAATGTTTTCATGGTGGCCAGAGAGAATCTCTCTCTCATGGCTTTCCTATGTCTAGTGTATCTTTCCTTTCATAGTACTAAATGTGTGCCAACAAGCAGGAATAATACACCTCTATTAATCTAACATGAAAGCTTTGCTGTATTATTAATTCTCCATATTAGTATTCATTTTCACTAATATGATCTACAAGATGCTAATATGATTACACATTAGATTGCTTACTAGAAATAGGATTATGCTTATTAACCAATAAAGCACTAGGATACAAGATATGATGGAAGATTACTAAACATTAGCTAGTGGACCAGAAACTATGGCAGCGGTTCTCAACCAGGGGTACATGTACCCCTAGGGGTACGCAGAGGTCTTCAGGGGGTAGTTTTAAAACAGGCTACATTAAAAGCACTAGCTAAGTCAGTACATGTAAAATGTACCATGTAACATTTCATACAATGACATATTTATACTTGTCTATATACACTAAAAAGCACAGTAATTCTATTCCAATTGATTTATTTTATAATTATCTTGTAAAAATGAGAAAGTGAGCAATTTTTCAGTAGTAGAGTGCTGTGACACTTTTGTATTTTTATTTCTGATTTTGTAAGCAAGTAGTTTTTAAGTGAAGTGAAACTTGGGGGTACACAAGACAAATCAGACTCCTGAAAGGGGTACAGTTGTCTGAGAGCCACTGCTGTAAGGTGCTTAGTGCTCTAATCTCCCATAGGATGAATATGAATTCAAGCATTCAATATCTCACAAGATACATTCAGCATCTTGCAGGATTGGCCCCCATGTTATAACATTTATTAAAATACTGTTGCAATCACACACAAAAAGAAAAGAAGCAACAAGAGAAAAAGTCCAGAATCCTTTTATCTACCTTTCAACTACTGTTTCTGGAAGGACTCAGAGTACAAAAAGTTTAGAAAGTGCTGCTTTAAGCAGTCCAAAAGTGTAAATTGGAAGGGAGACACAAATTAAACTCTTACATGAAAGAGCTCGTCTTCTGTCTTAATATTGTTCACAAATGCAGTGCACAAGTGTAAGTATCAAATTGACAGCCTTCAAGACTGACTCCTTTAACTATTTGAGTGTCATTCTTTTAACATGCTCAGAAGCAACAAGGTTCAGTAACAGAACTCCAATCAAACATGAAAATATATGGCCAGTGTTTTGAACTCCAAGGTTAAAGTGAAGTATCGATACCTCATGCTGGAAGAAATATTGGAAGAAGTTACGGTGGTATTTTGATACAAGTTGTCACATCAGCTGTTGCGCAAGGAATGTCAACACATATGGGACCAAGTCCAATGCCCAGGAATGTTCATGGTGTAGAGCCATTAGGACAGCTGACAAAGACACTTGTACAGATTCTGAAAGAGGCTGCATGGCAAAGAGAAGCTGCAAAGATAACAGCAGCTTTTTGCTCCCTAATCCAGGACTCCAGCATGCCCATCATTTATTTTATTTGTAGAAACGTTTTTTCAGTTCACTGAGATAAAAATCAGGCAGTTAGATCCCCTTACCAGAGATGAGACTACCACAGGTATATGCAGAGTAGCTGCTAGAAAAAAAACTATTATAAAAGTTTACACCATTCATGGGAGCAGTCCCTAAAAATGCCTTTGGGGAACACACTGTTTATCAAAGAGAGAGAGAGAGAGAAAGTAAAGCAGGCAAGTAGGAAGATGGGGGGGGTCACTGGCTTTTCAGCCATGCTTTGCAAGTGCAAATGACTCCACCAGGCCCTCACATAATTGGCCTCTAAAAGAGACAGTACACTGCAACTTATTTGTAAAGAATATAAAAAACACCCCATCAGTCCTGATCCCAATTTACTTCCTAGTGTGTTTCCTAATTACTTCTAGACTTTTCTGTTCCCAATGCGTTACATTGTTTGGTGGTGAATCCTCAAGTGTAGTTGTCAACTTGACAGGGATGGGTGAACAAATAAGAAATAATCCAAGGCTTTATCCATAACAAATATTTTTGCAAGATCAAAACATTTTAAAAAAGATACTAAATATTCTTTTGGTTTTCACATGCCCCTAGCTTTGATTGGAGCAGGAAGCAAGGCTGAAAGACTGCAAGAAATGGAGACCCAGCTGGAAGCAGGCTAAAAAAATTACAATAAAGCTTTTTTCCATGAATTCTCCAGTTCAGTTGGCATACCTCACAGAGCAATATAATCTGGATAAAGTTCAAACAAGCAGCTAAATGTTGGGTACGTCTCTGATCCTATAGACATTCAGTTACAGTGATAATAGTACTGCAGGGTCATAGTCCATGATGTGGGCTCCTAACAAGCTACAGTAATAATAACAAAGACTAATTATAATGCATCAATTTCAATTCTTATTTGATTTAGGCTCATTTCTGCAGATATAAACACACTAAATTCTACTGAGTTCCTAGCATTTTTTTAGTTATTTCTTCTGATCAGCACAAATATGAGCACCATATTTCTATTTAATCTAAATCAACATACAATCTTCACAATAAACAAAGCTCACTTCTGTACATTGTGTACAATACCAGTTTTACTCTTGAGCTAAACTAAATGAATGGTGTTCAGAATCAAGCTACTTTGTCCTGTCTTGGCTATGCACAAGAGTTATTCCAAGTTCAAACCCAACATTTCTTTCCTGATTGCTGGTGGACTTGTGAAGCCGTTTTGCGTGTGCTGCACTTACTACAGTCAAAAGTAATTTGTGTATCTGTATTTATGGCTTTTTTCAACATTCTAAAATTATAGAAGTGCTACATACAGTTTGACCTCTAACTCTTCTCTTCCCCCGATCTCTACATATGTGAGGCATGCAGTGAAGGGAGCGGGGCAGGGTGGGGGGTAGAACTTTTAGAGAAGATTGTCACTATTATAAACCTTATTTGCTGTTTCCTAACTAACCTCAAGTTCATCCCTCATTCCTGTTATGTAAATAAACCCTTATGATTTTCACTCTTAATCCAACTATTTAGGTTAAGTCCATTGTACAATCATTCCTCATATGCTAAAAATATCTTTGGAGAGACATGGGCAACTCCTGAAAAGAAATTACATTAAAAACTGCAGTTCATAGTAGACATTCCATGGACTGAATATTCGTCCAGGGATCTCAACGTGCATTACAAACATTCATTAATGTGTCTGCGCTCTAAAGAGCTAGAGAACAGAGAAGTTAAGATCAAAAAGCTCAAAACATACATGAACACAAATAGCTATTTGGATGCCCATTTATGGGCTTGCATAGGAGTTGGGTTCTAATAAACCTTAGCTTTAAAAATTCCGAGCGTCCCTAAACCAGGGATCAGCAACCTTTGGCATGCAGCTTGTCAGGGTAAGCACCCTGACAGGCCGGGCCGGTTTGTTTACCTGCTGTGTCCACAGGTTCCTCCGATCGTGGCTCCCAAAGCTTGCCGATCCCTGCCCTAAACAGTAATATTCAAAGTGGTGTTGTGGGTGTGCTTTTAGCTACTTATGTAGTATTTTCAGAAGTGCCCAAGGTAGTTAAGGGCTATCCAGTTACTCAGAATCAGTCTCAGAGGCATGGCTAAGCACAGATCTGTAAACTTAGGGGGCCAGAGTCCAACACCAGTGTTAATTTAGAACAGTGGTTCTCAGCCCGCAGACCGCTTGTGACCCAATCAGCACATGGCTAAGACCCGCATGACATCCTGAGGGCCATACAGGTAGTGTGTATATATGTGTGTTATGTGGGCCGCATCCACATACTAGAGAGATGCATATGCAGCCCACAATGGTAAATAGGTTGAGAACCACTGACTAGAACCTCTCCACCAACTTCTGTGAAGTGATTATGAATTTACGTTATGTAACACTATAGTAACAGTCTGTCCCCCAAGGACAGAATAGGTCAACCACAGATCATGTAAACATCTACAAATTGGGTGCTTATCCTAAGCAACCTTCCAAATCATTTTAGGTTTGCCTTATTAAGAATGCTGCTCCATACATCTATATTTAGTTACGTTAGATCTCCAAACACACTTAAGTGAAACACCAAGGAAAGCTGTCCTTTAATTTAACATATCTGTATATCATTCACTTTTGCTGTGTTGCAAGAACTTTCAAATCTCAAACAGAGTGAAACAAATAAAACATGGGTGCTAAGTTCATTAGCATTTAATGAAGAACAAATTAGCTTGCCTCTGCTAGTAATCTGAACTTGTCTTCCTTAGTTTTTCTATTTATATTATCTTCTTTCATGCAAATTAAGGGACTCCACAAACACAATTAGATGTGGTAGCTATCTCTGTAACAAGTAACTGGAAAAGGACTCCACAAAAATTAATTACAAAGCTTTATTTTCCTTACAGTAGCAATGATGAAACATCAGTTCAGACAATTGGCAGTCCTCTTTAGATTTAATCTTTTGCAACTTGAATCAGAAGTTAAAGCTTCTGTGAAAACAAACTAAATTATGTTCCCTCCTACCGCTTCATTTTTCTCCTCTACCCCTCCCCACTTTTGAATTTATCTTCTGAAGACTAGGTAGATACATATTATAGCTTTTCTGAATCACCTAGAATGCACAAACCTGAGCTAATCTTTTCTTGTCTATTTTGTGACATCATTTGGAATTTCCGTAAGAATTATTATATGGAAAAAACAGATGTATGGGTAGGTCCTCAATGAGACACATACAAAAGTAAGGGTGGATATGGGGCATGATCTAATTCCTATTGAAGTCAGTAGACATCCATTAGCTACAGTGGGAGTTGGATAGAGGTAATATTATACTGTACTGTAAGTGTTATTAAAAACTGTGGCTAAATACCAGCTATTATGGTTGTTATTGGTGGAATTCAGTAGTAACTAATTTATGGAATGGGAGTGACAGACGTTCAGATTAGGAAATACAGCTTTGAGTCTGCAACATTTTTGCAAAGATACATATAATCACAGGAAAAAATAGTAATATTCTGCACCCATAAAGCCCCCCTCATCCACAGATCTCTAAGTACTTTACAGTTATTAATTAATTGTAACCATCATTGTGATGTTTTATACCTGTTCTGCAGATAGGTAAGCTGAAGCCCAGTGATGCTTAGCACTAGATTGTGCCTTTAAAGCACAGCTGTGGCATAGAGAGGCACATATTGGGGGAGCTCAAAGAGACACAATCCTTTACTGAGCTCCTTAGTGTGCACATAACTCTCCACATGCTTCCACTGAAGTCAATGGCAGGACTCCCATGAACTCTGCTGGTGTGAAAATCAGTCCTTAGAAGGGAAAGGAATAGAATAGAAACCAGAAACCCTTTCCCAATGCTCTGTTCTAACCACCGACTATAGGCCCTGAGAAGTGCCAGCTTACTCCAACTGAAGTAAATAGAAGTTATAGGTTCTCTGGAATCCTAAGAATTAGGACCTCTGAACACCCCTCCTCAGTTATAACATTTCTATGATGATAATCCCACTTTGGCATCCCACATTGCGTATAGAAAGGCAGACATTAAGTTATAGAAATATGGCACAAAGGTATTGTGTTAAGTCAAACTACTGTCAGAAAGCTCAGTGAATTATGAAGAGACTTTTGCTTTATGTCTATCAGCATTACAGATTACACAGATCCTTTTGCAAACCATTCCTCGCATGAGTAGTCCTTACCACAATGAGTAGTCCCCATTGATTTCTAATATAAATAAGGTTTGCAAGATTGAGACCCCATTCATCTTTGGAGCAGAAACATATATTGTATTAATGCTCTCAAACTATAAGTCATTGTTGGGGCTGCATCCAACAATCCTTACTCACTAATCCAATAAGAATTTTCATGATCAAAGCCTGCAACTTCAGGCCCTACTTCTGTAACCTACCAGCACCACCATTTTGAGAGTACAATTAAGTTTTCCTACTTTAACACTCGGAGTCCCCCACCTTTCTCTTTTCTTCCAAGCTTATATTAATATCCGCAATACACTAATAGTAAAAGGAAGGGATTTATTTCAATACCACCAGCATAACATGAGTAACTGAAGACTAGCCCAAGCCATGAAATTCAGATTTTAAACAAACAATCAGATGTTTGGTTGTGGCTGTTGACTTAGACCTCTCTCTAACAAGTGTTGTGATCCTGTCATTACACAAGCAATAGAACAGAACTGAATGTAAATTAGCTTCAAACAGCAGAAACCAAACATTTAATATACTCACCTCACTAGCCTCAAGAGGGGCTTTCACACAGCAGGAACAACAGAGACATCTTCATGCACAGGGAAGATAGCTTGACTGGGAGCAGCTGAGGCAGAAGTCAACCTGACCCTCCCCTTTCCTTCTATCCCCCTTCTCTTTACCTTTAGCAGGTGGAGGCTACTTCTTTCCCTGCTCTCCCCACCTATTGGCTGAGGGGATTATAGACCTAGTGTGGGCCTGTTCCACACAACACTCCTGCCCTTAAGGGTGGTGCTGGGCCCTGGTGATTGACTGCCATAGGGGAGGGGGAAGAAGGAAAGGGCAGTTTGCTGCCTGAGCACAGCTGCCATTGTGTGCTCCCTGTTTCAGATGCACCCTGTATCTAGTTGCTGAATCACTGCTGTTGTCAGGGGTTAGGCTGATTGTTGGCTTTGAGGTCTGAAAAGAAGTTTTACCCCATGGCAAAATTCTGTTTGGGTTTTTCCCACATCAGCAGCCAGCTGCTCTGAATTTGGGGTTTAAGTTACAATGATTGCAATTTGGGTGCGTTAGAAAGTGTCTGTCTGATGTCCTTGTACCACTAGGGGCTGCAATTGGTGCCAGTTGAGATTTGCACTTGGAACAACCCCGCTAAATAAGATGGGAGGGGAGAGAGATGGGAGGGGAAGCAACAAATTTGCCCCATTCTGTGATAGTTCCAGTCATTTTAGAAGCCCTGTAAAAAACTAAAAAAGAAATAGTACGTTGAAAGATGTTTCTTAGTGCATAAGAGGCCAGTTTCTAGTATTTACATCTGCCTTCTGATAATTTCAGCTTTTCCCCCTTAAATTAATAGTAAGTGTTCTCAAAAAACTAGCTTTTTTTTTTAAAAAAAACATAATTTATATATGATGTTTATTTTAGATCTAATGGCATAATTTACCAGGCAACAGTTAAAGCAGTTTAGTAAAAGCGTACTATAATTTTCCTTAATTGCTAGTGGGGGAAAAAGAACAATCAATATAGTATGTTAAGTACTGTGTCTCAAAGTAAGCATTGCTTAGCATCTGTACTTACCCTTAGAAAATTAGGGTATCCCACAGTGTAAACTAGTTGAAAAACAAAACAAAAAACCCAGTCATACTCTCAGTGTAAATTTTTTACCCATTTCTTACATTTGAATGTGAAGATGTTATGGGGGAGAATTCAAAATGTTTCTTTGATAGTGGCTAAAGGTGATTTCTTTTTAAATACTCCTTTTAAACAACAGATGAAATCTTTATTATTTCAAATGTTTTTGGAACTTCAGATAAGATAAAAGCTATTTTTAAGTGAATTCTGCTAGTCCCTGGATTGGGGAGGGAAGGGACTTACTCTTCCCCTGCACAACCATCTTTGGGAGGAGATCAGACCCACCTCCAGATACCTCCACTGGCTGCAGGGTGCTCCAAGTGCAGGGGAAGAGCAAGTCCTGTGCCTCCCCAGTCCGCTGGAACTAGTAGCTAGGAGACCTCAGCTAGGGGGCTCCCAGCAGCACTCAGGAGATCAAATCCACCTCCAGCAACCTCCTGCAGCTGGGGTAGCTACCCGGAGGTGGGTCTGATCTCCCCGCCAGAGCAGCTGTGCAGGGGAAGAGTAAATCTCATCCTTCCCCAGCCCAGAGAGAACTAGTAGCTGGAGCTGGGAGCCTAGTAGGAGCACCTGGTGGGGGCACCCCCAGCCCTGCCCTTTCCCCTGCCCTCCCTAGCTAGATTTCACAGGGGTGGTCTGATTTCATGTTCTGTGACACATTTTTCACAATCGTTAATTTGATAGGGCCCTAATTATAATACCATATGCATAGAGATTGACTTCTTCTAGAGGAAGCTTCTGGAGTAATGTTTGTCTTACTTTTTTGTCAAATTACTGGAAGAGAGACTATAATGTAACATATAATCCAAGCTGATAATGTGAAATGTTAAATAATAGCAGGACTGCTATGGAAGGTCAAGCCAGCGTATGTGTTATTCACAAAACACTTGGAAGACTGATTAGTGGCCCTAAAGTTTTTGATAGGCATGAAGATCTGAATACTGCATAACAATTCTGCACCATGTATTTTAGTTTATATCAGAAAGCACAACAGAAACGAGAAATCACTCTATCTGATCCTAGCACAGAAGAACCCTCACAACATGAACCTTTCTAAAGATGCATGCTATCAGTTTCAGCCCTAGTGAACTTTGTCCTGTCAAAAGATATAGAATGTTTTTCCCATGCAAAGCTATCTTCAGATAACTTGAAATCACTTAGGCTAGCTTGAGAGACTGATGATTAACTCTGTGCTCTTCTGATATTGTCCTGCACTAAGAAGCTGCCCGTATGTTCAGAACACATTTGTTGGTATTTTTAGGTAAATAAGTCCACTGCAGGTAATTTGCCCAGGAATTTTAGGAGCGAAGGTCAATCTTCTCAATATTTCAAATCCCACTGTTCAACAGCAAGGGCAAGATAGACCTTCCCATGAGATTGGTGTAAACGCCATTGGGTGAATTAATATATCTGAGACCTCTACTAGCTCTTCATTGTGCCCATGCATCAGGTGAGATTAATTGATTTGTTTTGCTGCCACTGCAGAATGTTCTAGGTAAATGGCAAACACTGACAAAAAAGTTAAGTTGCTTTTTATATTGAATTAATCCTTAGATGAAGAGGATCGGAAAGTCTTTTGATGCAATATTTGTCATCTGTATTTAGTACCAAAACTAGTGATAATCAGGCTATAAACAAGCTCTGACTTCTTCGGAGAAGCATCCTGAGGACAGTGTTGACTCAGCTAAACAATCCCAGGACAGTTTGCTTGTCCTCAACCTTGTAGTTAAATACATGTTTAGAATCCTCCTTCATATATTAAAATTTCTAAGGCTAAACAGAATAGGATTTCACAGTTGGAGAAAACAATAGAATCAACACTCTCATGTACTGGCATATTGAGCCATTGAGATTTTCGCCCACCTCCTCCCTCCCCCACACACTGTGTAATGTCTCATTTTCTTTTATGCTTTTAGGTTGAAAAGAACAGATGTGAGATGTAGTGATCAGACTGCTTTTTCTGCAAGGAGACAAGCTTAATGGTTCTCTATTGTAGTCAACAGCTTCCCACGCTTATTTCTGTGATCTTCTCAAGGTTGCAAATATCTAGGCAAAAGAAGTGTATTTTGAAGTCCAGAGCCTTCTTTTTGAGTCTTCTGTTTAATACTGATTAGCAACAGAAACAAGGTTTTATTTTGACTTTTAAGTGTAAATTAGAGATCATAGGAAACTCCACCTGGAAGCAAGTAAACCTTTTTGGTTTTAATATTAATAAAAAGGCTCATAAAAACTTGCAAGCCCGAAGGATCTAAAATATGTAGGCACGAAAAAGGTGATAAAAAATGTGGACAACAATAAAAATTCTAAAACTAAATAAAAAGAGGAGATAAAGAACAAGTGAAAACTACAAGATGCAGCTTACATGTGCTGCTTGGTTTTGGAAAGGAGCCTTCTAAACCAGGCCAACAGGGCTGGTTTGCATTCAGTTTGTGTTTGAGAGAACTGGAACCTAATGTGGGGAGTAGATTATCCCAAATTTACCTCCAGAGGGGTTATATACCTGGCTCTGAAGCATCTCCTGTTGGCCACTGAAGGAGACAGGATGCTGGACCTTGAATCTGATCTAAATATGGCAATTCCGATGAACTTTCACAGACAACTACCAAGTGCACAGTTCTGCTCTCTCCAACCATATCTTTCAGTGAGTTAAGTGACCTGATGCTCTCTTCTCTTGTCCGGTGGTGCATTTGACCTGAAAGATATTATTTGCCAGAGTTCACATCTAAAACAGTTAGCTTCATTGTCTCCTGCACTGCAAACTATTTACATTACACAAACATAAATACAAGGAACATGACTGTGCATGCTCTCGTTATAGGGTGATTTCCTATGTCTACTGAAGTCAACGGCAAAACTCTCATTGATTTCAATGGTGCTTGGATTTCACCATTAGTCTCTGGCTGTGGAAATCTAACGATACAATATGAGTTTGTAATTTGCTGAAGCAGAACCACAGTAGTCCAGTGCAGTGCTGAAAAGAGCAGTAGAGCTACAGTTGTTTCTCTGTGTTCATGAGATTATTGCCCGCTCACCTACTTTAGTGTGTGCATCCTGCTGACTTTCTTGGGGCTCTTCCATTACAACATGCCACCTGCTATGAGAACCAAGGGAAGAATGTGAGTGGTTGACAAATACAGAACAGATGTAGTGTAATAGGCGCCAAAGGCTATAGAACTTCTATTTTATTTTTAAATTATTTCCTCCTTCTCAATATCCAGTATAAAAATATGAATGAAAACAAAGCTCTTTTGACAACACATTTCAGTTTTCAAATTCAATTCAATTGAAAACATAATTCAAGTGTAATTTGGTTATGATATGATTTCACTTCAGATTTCTTCTCTGTAACTAAAGTAGTTCTATATCCAATTTAATTGCCAATCCGTACTTTCTACTAAAGTACTATGCTTTCAATAAATTCTTTGTCCCTCGTCACATCAATTCACTGCTCACAGCATGATGTTACTTCATGAAACGCACCTGCTGCCACATTCTGATTGAATTATGGGCTCAGCATTCTTTTTGCACCTAAAACTCCCATTGGCTTCAGTGGATGTTTTGGGTGTGCAAGGAATACAGGAATGGGCCTTGTGTTATAAGACATGAGAACAAGAGGAAGAGCAGAATTATCTGCTTTACTCTGTATTTGGCTATTTCACATTGTATAGTATCTCACAATTGCTAGTTTAATCTAGGCTATTAAGGAAAGATTTTCAAAGGCACAAAGTGCCCATTTACTTTCAAGGGAAAAATCTCCCACTTTGCCCTAATTAGATTTTTAGCCCTAATGGGAGGCTGCTAACACAAACAACTGATTACTCTTAGTTCATCTAGAGATAGTATTGCTTGTTCATCTAAAGATGCTTTGTTCTTTTGGATTCTGATCCTTCACAGACTTAAGCACATGTGTAACTTTGCACATGTGAATAGTTTAATTGAATGGTATCTGGTGGGTGTTCAATTAGTCCACTTATTTAGGTGCCAAAATATTCCTTTGGGAGCTGAACATAAAATGGCGTCTTTAAAATCTTATCCTGCATTTTTAATTTCTGCTTCACTTAGTTGTCTGTGAAGCTCCTACACTATATTTATTCCTTGGGAATGTACAGCTTTGCTTTTTTCTGTTCCAAGTGGACTTATTAAGGTAGGGTTACCATATTTCAACAATCAAAAAAGAGGACGGGAGGAGCCCCGCCCTAGCCCCGCCCCTGTCCTAGCCCCGCCCCTTCCACTCCCTCCCACTTCCTGCCCCCTCAGAACCCCCAACCCTCCCCCCCACTCCTTGTCCCCTGACTGCCCCCCAGGACTCCACCCCCTCCCTAAGCCTCCCTGCCTCTTGTCCCCTGACTGCCTCCTCCTGAGACCTTCCCCACATCCTAACTGGCCCCCTAGGACCCTACCCCCCTACCTGTCCCCTGACTGCCCCAACCCTTATCCACACCCCCACCCCCTGACAGCCCCCCCCAGAACTCCTGACCCATCTAAACCCCTCTGCTCCCTGTCCCC